>NW_024344253.1:3264870-3390425 GCF_902729225.1 Pteropus medius | reverse complement strand
GGACCAGATATGTCTATACCTTCTATTATTGCACTCATCTCTGTCATATTGTGCAAATGAATGTCAGTTTGGGATTTATATACTACTCAATTTGACAGCTCAGATAGAGTTTTGTTAAAGTAGAATGCTAGGTAAATGCAAATTAGAAACTTTGTGCAACCAACCATTCATTTTACTTCTTCTTCTTCTTCTTTTTTTTAATGTAACTTAATATATACTACTTTCACTGTTCTAATTGTCCTCATTTATGGTACATTTCAGATTTTCTTGAAAATAACTTCTGTGAAAATTATGTAACCAAAACAAGGTTATAATACATTGAGATGACTTAGCATTTGACAAAACTAAAATATAGTAAACGATTAGATAATTACTACTTAGAGAAAACAATTAGGAATGATTCGGACATTTAAACTCTTTGCAATTTTCCCCTGAGGATTATATTTTTCCCTTCCACAATTGAAAGTGATTGGTTTCCCACTTTTGTGCTTCCTTTCTGCCATATTTTGTTTGCTGACTTAAGATGCTACACCCTCCTTAGCTGCCTAACATGTATTTCTGGGTTCTCAGAACAACATTAGAGATCAATCATTATTATGTATTAAAAGTATTAAAATGAGAATAGCCTTCACTCAGCAAATTCATGTCTAGGAAAAAAGTCAGTTCTGTTATAACACAATTGTTATATTCTCAAGAAACCTTACATTATTAAGAATCATAGAGTAAAAACAATTGCTTGTAGGGACAGAGGTTAGAACACAGACAGTTTCAGATTCACAATTACAAGAGTATTTCATCTATAGAGATTTCAATGATACAAATATTTAAAAAACTACAAATAATTTGTATTATATTATAATATACTACAAATAATTTGTATTATAATATAAAAGTTAATCAATAGAAACAAAAAATTAGATAAAATATTTTGAGTAAACACTGCATTTTATGATAAAAATTAATGAACTTCTAGGTTACCATTACCTAAATAATTTTTATAATCCATTGTGATGATAAAGACGATTGAAATTAGTTGTTTTAAAAATGCATTGTTGATGTTAATTATGACACTCATAACTGCCAATAGTTTTTAATTACAAGAAAACAAAGGACTAAGAGCTGATGCCACATACTTAACATATTTTTAAAAATCTCATTTGTGATGCTAATAACAGGGCTAAGGTTCTTATAATTAATAGCAGTTCATGTGTTAAAAATTGAAGGGGGTGGTAGGTAAGAATAAAGGGGTCAATTATATGGTAACAGAAGGAAATTTGACTTTGGGTAGTAAACACACAATGCAATGTACATATGATGCATTACTGAATTGCACACTTGAAACCTATATAATTTTATTAATCAATGTCACCCTAACAAATTTAATTAAAAAATTGTGTTATTATGAGAATCTCAATGAAAATGAAATGCTGGTATAGGTGAAATGAAATAAAACAAGTATTGCATAGATATGTTTATAAGGATATTCCTTGCAACATTTTTTTTTATGACAGAAAAAAAAATAGAGCTCCTCCACTATAGTCATGACCAGTCCTCACAACCAATGAGCCTGAGGGGCAGTCCCTCCTATTGATGCACAAACAGCAACCAAGGCTCAACTACAGCAGGTTGGCTACACAATCCATACAAGAGATACACCTGGACCATCTGGCACAGGTGATCAGGGAGACTGCACCACTGGGCCCCACAGGACACCTACTACATAAGTCCACTCTACTAAGACTGAGAGACAGAGCAACCCTACCTGATACATGGAAACAAACACAGGGAGGCAGCTAAAATGGAGAGACAAAAGAAACATGTCTCAAATGAAAGAACAGAACAAAGCTCCAGAAAAAGAACTAAACAAAATGAAGGCAAGCAATCTACCAGGTGCAGAGTTCAAAACACTGGATATAAGAATGCTTAATGAACTTAGGGGAAGAATAGATGAACTCAGTGAGAATTTTAACTAAGAGATAGAAAACACAAAAATGGAGATAGAAAGCATAAAAAAGAACCAGTTGAAAATGAAGAATGCAATAACCGAAATAAAGAATACATTAGAGGAAATCAACAGATTAGATGAATCAGTAATTTGGAAGATAAGGTAGCAGAAAACACCCAATCAGAACAGTAACAAGAAAAAAGAATCCAAAAGAAAAATGAGGATAGTTTAAGTGGCCTCTGGGACATCAAATGTACCAATATTTGCATCATAGAGGTACCAGATGAAGAATGAGAGCAAGGAATTGTAAACCTATTTGAAGAAATAATGATGGAAAACTTCCCTAACCTGGTGAAATAGACATACAAGCTCAGGAAGTGCAGAGAGTCCCAAACAAGATGAACCCAAAGAGGCCCACACCAAGACACATCACAATCAAATGCTAAAGTTTAAAGACAGAATCTTAACAGCATCAAGAGAAAAGCAGTTAGTTAATCAGTTAGTTACCTACAAGGGAGCTCTCCTAAGATTGTCAGCTGATTTCTCAATAGAAGCTTTGCAGGACAGAAGGGATTGGAATGAAATATTCAAAGTGATATAAAGCAAGGACCTACAATCAAAGATATTTAGAATCAAAGAACAGGTAAAGAGCTTCCCACAGAAGAAAAAGCTAAAGGAATTCATTAATACCAAATCAGTATTACAAGAAATATTAAAGGGACTTTTTGAAGAAGAAGAAGGAGGAGAGAGAGAAGAAAGATAAAAATATGAATAATAAAATGACAATATATATTTATCAACAATGACTTTAAATGTAAATGGATTAAATACTCCAATAAAAAGCTAATATAGTAATTTGAATGACAACAAAATAAAGACCAGGTATATGCTTTCAAGTAGAATTACCAGATTGATATGATATATAAAAAGTAAAAAATTAAAAAAGATATTTGGTGAAAATGAAACCCAAAAAAAAAAAAAAAGCTAGGGGAACAATGTTTATACCAGTCAAAATAGACTTTAAAATGAAAGCTATAACAAGAGACAAAAAAGGACCCAGTAATCCCACTTCTGGATATTTATCTGAAGAAACCAAAATATAACTTTGAAGGGACATGTGAATCCATAGCCAAGATATGGAGGCAACTTGAGTGTCTATCGGCGGATAAATGAATAAATAAGAGGTGGCACAAATATATAATGAAATATTACTCAGCCATAAAAAAATGAAATCTTGCTATCTGCAACAACATGGATAGACCCAGAGGGTATTGTACTGAATAGGGTAAGTTAGACAGACAAATGCTGTATGCTTTGACTTATTGTAGAATCTGAAGAACAAAATAAACAAACAAAACAGGAGCAAACTCATAGATACAGAGAACATTTTGATGGTTGCTAGATGGGAGGGGGGATGAAAAAGGAGAAGCAATTAAGAAGTACAAATTGGTAGTCACAAAATAGTCAAGGAGATGAAAATTACAGCATAAGAAATATAGTCAATAATATTATAATAACTATGTTTGATGTCAGAATGGTACTGGATTTATTGGAGTGATCTCTTCATAAGTTGTATAAATATCTAACCATAATGTTTTACACCTGAAACTAATATAATATTATATGTCCACTGTAATCAAAAAAAAAATTTTAAATAGAAAATTACCTAAAATTTCAATAATAGGGGATTGGCGAAATGCATTTCGGTAAATCCCTATACTGTATGTTGTATGTACATGTAATGTATGTATTCATGATTTATCACTAAGTGACAAAAATTGGTTATAGAGTAGCATGTATATCAGAATCCCATTTTTGATAATTTGTATTTATATTATTTCACACTGAAAATATTTGGAAAGATGTATAACAAAATATTCAGACTAGTTATTCTTGGTAGGAATTATGGATGCCATTCCTTGTCTGTTTTGTTTTCTGTAATAAATGTTGATTACTTAGCTAAGTTTATAATAATTACAATAATTATTACTCAATAAGCGACTATAGAAGAAATCATATCCCCTATAGTACTGCAGAAATTGGAATAGAGCTTTTGGAAGTTAGAAAAGGAAACCCATAGGCACTATGAAAAAATTATTTATGCATACATGCTATCTTATTTTCATAACTGATCCAACAAAAAAGTATTAAAGGAAATCTTTAAAGAACAGAATACTGTAGCACTGATGAGTATATAGTTTATAGAATGCATCTAAGTTTAACTACCTGTGTCCTATTTGTTCTTAAGGGAAATTAAAGAAATATTATGTAGATAGAAAAATATATTGTTAACGTTCTCTGTAACTGAATGGCCAAGCTATGATAAAGGAGTAATAAATGTGGTGTGATATAGTGGCTTTCCATGTAAGTACGAACTTTTTAAAAGCAGTTTTATGCCCATTTAATAGCCATTACAATGCTCTGGATTTTGTGCTATGCAAGCAAGACACAGTGGCTCACTTTCAACATCTGACAGTCTTGCAAAAGAGAAAGAAATATCAAGAACATCATGTTTAAAGTGCACCACCGGCTGATTAGACAAAGTGACTTGGGAGTATGGAGGCAGCAGTGATGAGTTCAGACTTATGTGGGAGGTTTCATTGAAAAGGTGAAATCTGATTTGCTTGTTGAATAATGAGTAAGGTTTACTTGGCGAAGATTGATGGAAGGGCTTTCTGGACAGAAAGAACAGTGAGAGCAAAAGAGCAGGCAAAGTGTGAGATATGTCAAGGGAACACCAGTTTTCAGAGGTGCGGGTATGTGTATGTGTGGGTAGGTTTGTGTCACAGGGTACCTGTGAGGGAGTGTGGAAAAAGTTGTCAGCACAAACATTAGGTTCTGCAAGTACAAAATGTGAAAGACTGAAAAAGACATGAAATCTGAAAACTGCAATTCTGAAAATAAAGGTAAATTGTTTCTGTCAGTTAAAATCTGTAGCAGGAAGAAAAGCAGCATTTATTGAGTTCTTATTGTATGCCTTTATATCTATTGCTGCATTTAATCCTAACATCAACTCTAAGATGTAGATTGTTCTCAATTGACACATGAGGAAATGGAAGCTCCAGAAATCACTCTAGTTCCTAGACAGATGAGATACAGCAGTGGGATTCAATCAAGGTTCATCCAACTCCCCAAAGTGGGATTCTTTCCATGACACCACCCAGTCTTTCTGAACTACCTAACTGATCCCCACATTACAACCAGCCATGGGACACATCCCCACACACACCACCACCATCGCCACTACCAAATAGCTCATCATATTTGGAGATAAACAAATGAAGAAAAATGAAATGTACATGTAATAACTTTATAGATCATCTTGTCCTATTCAGCATCCCTTATAAGACTGTTACTGTGATGTGAATGTAGAAATTAGCTGCTTTGAGGCCTTGGTATTTCCCTATTGTAGCCCACAGCTGTCTGGGTAGAGCAGAATTTCTTGAGCTGGCAAAAAATGCTCATTTTCTGCAGTATGAATCCGCACAAAAGTATCCCAAACAGCTACTTCCATCTTTACAAAAGACTGATTTAGAATTCAGTTAGGTTTTGATGACACCTTCCAAGTGCAGGTCTGATGAGCTCTCTGTGTTGCCTGCCTTGGTGAGAGTTGGCCAGGCTGAGTAAGCTCATTCCTCCAGGTTATGGCCCTGTGGTTGAAAAGATGTGAGACACAAATGCCTTATCATTTGAGTGTGCCTGTTTTCTTTTTTTCTCCTATAATCCTTCCATGAGCCTCGACAAAATAGTACTTCATAAGGGGAGATGAATGCAAGCATCTGCCAAGACGTTAAGATACAGATCCGGCTTTTTCAGTTGACTAGATTAACATATTAATCAGCCTATTCTGTGAAGATATTTCCAGCTAAAGTTAGTATTTCCTTTGTCTTTATGTCAGTTGTGATTTCAAGGGGTTTTCTCCTGGGGGGAGGAGGCTCCCTCCTGTTTTTCTCTGCTGCTGTCATCTTCCACATTGCTGACAAACTGATCTGTTGTAAATGAAAATCTCATCATATCCCCTCCTGAAAGTTGGCACAAAGTAACTCATCCTTCAACAGCATGCTTCACTCCCCGGGAGGAGCTGACCACTTTCTGGTCCAGCTGAACCCTGCGCATGCCTCTCAGTGCTAGCTACACTTGACATTGGCAGTTCTTTGTCCATTATCTGTTTCTCTTTCATTTGATGCTTCAGTTCAACGACTTCGTCTTTTTCACTATTTTAGTATCGCATCTCATGTATGGCCATTCCATCATACGTACAAAGAAACCATTAGCTAAAAATATTAAGTGAATAATTAAATTGTAAATGAATTATTAAATATTAAATGAATGATTAGAGTTGTGAAACCTTAATAGAAGGTGCAAGTGGAGGATTTGGAGGGGCACCGTATCTGACTGCCATCTATCGCATCTGATAAGGGTTAATGAAAATGGCTGGAACTTCTTTAAAATGTCGAGTAGCTAGTAGCCTTTAACACAGCTTCCCTTGTTTATCGACAATTCTTGTACATTTGAATTCATGGAATATCTCAGGAGTTGTCTGCCTACAAGTGTGTAAAGAATACTTTATGGTAGCAAAGAAATTGAGTATGGGATGAAACCTTAAAATGAATAATTAATAGAGGAAATTCCACTAAAGCTTTGTGGAATAGCTATCCTATTATATAGATAATTCTTAGGATTAAAAAAAAATTCATTTTCTTAAGACAGCTCAAATGACTGAAACTGCCTTTTTTTTTGAGCCTCTTAAGGAATAGTAAAAATTCCATATAAGCCCAAATTATTCAACGATTTACCTTTTCCTTTTCCTTCCTTTAGAGAGTGTCTAAGAGAACAATTTCTACATTTTTTTTTAAACCAAATTCTCCATTTGATTGATAAACACAATGGTGGGGGTAATGTAAAACTTTAACATAAAGAAGAGATAAAAATTTCAAATTAACTAAAAGTTAATTTCAATTAATTGTAATAAATGCATTATCCTATCAATGTGATATATATCATATATATATACATATTCATATATATTTATGAAAAGAGATTGGAAAGCTGCATAATAGATATTCAAAAGGTTACTGGTAAAAAAGAGTGTTATATAGCTCACTCATTTTTAAATGACATAAAATATTTTATATTGGATGATAATTATGTGTTAGGACTTAAGTTACCCCAACATTCATGAAATGAGAGAAACATGATATCTGATAATTGCTACCAAAATTTGAAAGTTTCCCTTAATCATAATTTGAATAATTCTTCTCTAATTCAGAGAAAATATTTCATGTCGTATTAGTGCCTCTTCATTTATCAGCAAGTTTTTAAAACAAAGCAAGTTAAACTATTTATAATTTGAACTTACGTGGACATTAAGGAGAGAGTTTTAAGGCGATGGAGGCGACTGAAGAGAAAGAGACATGTGACCTGAACCAAATGTATCCCCAAAGGCTCATCAGTGAAACCAACTTGAAAATAATCAACTTTATTTTGCATTAGATACATGAATGAATGTTCCTTGACACGAATGCCTTGTTTCCAAAAAACATGTACAAATATCAGTTGTCCATTTTTGCATCCTTTTTCCAGGAAATCATGGCTCACTTATTCATTTACTTTGAGATGAAATATGTCCAGTTTGCCCACTTGACCTCTCTTCTGTATCTCGGTCTCAGCGCCAAAAACTAATGATTTAACTCCTTGAATGACCCTCTTCCAATTCCTCTGTCTTAGAAGGGATGTCATCCACTCAGCATTTAGGCCAAAAACTCAGGAGTTAATATTGATACTTCCTGCTTTCTTACCTCTACATCCAATCTGGCACCTCCTAAATGCCTACTAAACACCTCTTAAATATTTCCTCCTTCTAAGTCCACAGCCACCTTGGTAACAGCTACCGTGACTCATTGTCTAACAGAGAGTACTCAGTGAAAAGGCTTTCTTACTGATTGCCTACTTTATCTTTGTACCCTCTACAATTTCTTGTGTATACTCCAGCAGACATATTTGGCTTTGAACCTTAGCTTTGCTTTGTATTACACGTGTAATTTTGGGCAAAGGATTTCATTTCTCTGAGCAGCAGCTATATCATCTGTAAAGTGGGTTTTATAATATCTACCTTATGAGATTATTTTATGGGTTATGAATTTAATATATATATAATTACAATTCTTTCTAATTAATAGGTGCTAAATAAAAGATCTTCATTATTTTTGCTCCCTGTACCTCCCTCCCAGGTAATCTGTGTAGTTTGAGAGACCAACCAGTTAGATTCTTTTCCCTTCTGCATGTTCCATGCCAATGGGGAATGTGCTTTAAAACTGAACTTTAACTGAGTGGGAGCTAGAAAAAAGGCTGGAAGAAAAGACAACTACGCCAATCAGTCACCATGGGACACCCAGGTTAATGCCTTATAAAGGAGCAGAAAGAAAAAAGTGTCATTAGCTTTTAGTGTAGTGGTTACTCGATTTCAGATTACTTTTGGTTTGCTTAAGTTACTCATAAAATCTCTTCTTTGGGAATAATTAGTTGTGTTTATCTGTTTCTTAGAGGGAAGGTATTAGAGAATGTCATTGAGAGAATGTGACTGCTGATTGACCCTTGAGTTGGACCCAGGCAATCTGAGGTCTGTAAATTAATAATTGCAACAATAAGATATATTCCATAGGAGAGGCGTGGTAAAAAAGTTCTCTGGGCACACATAGAAGGCCATGCTTGGTTAGAGTTTCAAGGGATTGTTCTAGAGAAAGTGTCAGGCATGTAGAGGCTATGATATAAATCTAACTGTAACAAAATCAGAGAGGGCTGGCGGAAGGGATTTGTAAACTGGTGAGAGAACTTGTGCTGTCCCTCAAATCATATGACATACTTAGCCCACCAAAGTTCAGTATCTGTCCTAATCTTGATATTCATTATTCAGAAATGTAGATATTTTAGTAGGTTAGCATTCAGATTGGCTTCAGTAGTTCGTCATTTTTATAAAGTGCACGTATGACAAAATATGAAAAACAGAGTTTATATTTTCTTGTTATTTTGGTAAAACTGAACTTGTAATCAATCCATCGACTAGTTAATTAACAAGAGCTGAATTTAGCTCACAGGCCATGAGGCATTTAATTTGCCTTGGAATCCTAATCTAGTTAAATGCCAAGTCTCTGGGGAAAGACACCATCTTGCTACTTCTTGCTATATTATACTCTTGGTAAATTGTTTGGAATTAGAAAGAACAAGGGAAGCCCAGAAAAAAATGAGTAGCTTTTGGTCCAAGTGCCCTTTAAAAAGCTTGAGCTAATAACCTATGCCTGTCAATCTCAATTAATTACTAAGAAAAGATTAAGAAAGAAGCAATTATATATCTGAAAGTCTTCTTATATGTAACATAAGGCAAACCAAATTGATAACAACATCAATACAGTTTATTCTCGATATTTTCCTGTGACCTTGTTGGAACAAATGAAAAAAATAATAGAAAGCTGTTGCTTTTTCACTAAATCTATTTTAAGATCCTGAACTACTTCAATACATAAGAGAAAAGCAGAGTACTTTTCACTGTGAAACAATAGGTGCCAAGATTTTATGGCTTCAGGGTCAGCATCTTGAAGAAAATTCAGTCATAAAAAAAAAAAAGCAAAATATTTAAAGTCTAAAATTAGCACCCTTTCCTTTATTTTTGGCTTCATTTGATGCCAAGAGATCATGCTTAACTACGGTAGGTTTAGTATTCAGAAAGAAGTAGAGCCTAGGCCAGTGCTCTGTGCGGTACCGATAGTTGCTTCCCTTCAAAAGCCCCAGGATATTTCATTTGGGATGCCAACTTGAGAAGTTGCTGAACTTGACACCAATCTAGTGACATTTAAAAGATTTTCTTTGTTTCAATATCTTTCACCTTCTTTGAGTCACAGGAGAGGATGACATAGCAGTTTGTGCTAGTTAGGCATGTATTTAGAGAGTTTAAAGTCTTTCAAAACCTAGCATTCTTTGCTTAAAGAGAATTATTTTCCAATCCAGTGGCAGAATCGTGAACACAGTCAATATTGAAAAGAGAAAGTATCATGTTGCTGAAGAATGAATCGAGAAATAACAAAACAATAGGAGTGCTGTGGTAAGGTGAAGGACTGTCTCTGGTCCCAGACCCAGCACTTAAAGGGGTTATTATTAGTGAGTGTGAGATAAAGCCAAAGGTTTTTTTGCTCATAGTCTGGGAGAAATAGAGGAAGAGATTAGGAAGAGAGAAACAGGGCAAGAGATGTTGATTGGAATTAGTAAAGCTGACGTGTAGATGTATGTTAAGCCGCATGCTTGTTTGCTTAGAAAGTAAAGGACAGATAAAAAAAACATGGAAACAAAACTTATTGTTTTGTCACAAACAAAAAGTTAATACTGGATTTGTCCTTGTCAAGGGCAAGATAGTAGGAGGACAGCTCAGAAACAGACTGAAACATACAATTTGATTAAAAGAAGTGAACAGACTGAAACATATAATTTGATTAAAAGAAGTGAACAGTGTCCCTTCTTTGATCTCAGATCTACACAAGCCAAGGAAAACAGTCTCACGAATTCCATGCCTCATACTGAAAAAGACTCAGAGTGTTGTATTTATATGTTAGCTTTGATTCTGCAAATGGAAATTTCTTTTAAGTAGAGAATAAAAGAACATTTTGTTTATTTCCCAGAAGTTTGTTAAAGATTTCAAGTACAAAAAGGATGAAATATTTTTCATCCTTGTTTTCTTTAGGGAGTCAGAACAGCTTCATCCATCATTGCATGTGGGTCTTTGAAGTAGGTGACAATCAGATGATATTATTTTTATCTTTCACGTGGGAAATCTCTGGCAGTAAGTGTTAATAGGCCTTTGAACTCAACAGTAGTCTAATGTATGCCACTACAATGATCTACTGACATAAGTTTTAGATTAGGGTCTTAAACTCAAGGTTCTTGTGAACTTGGCATGTAATAATTAAAATGCTATTTAAGATGCAAATGATGAAAACATGTGGGTCTTTTGTTGGGCATGTCTTGACAGGCTGAAGTTGGAATTAATTTCAATATTTAAAAGGTAATTTTATCTGGGTTTTCCCCCAAACAGCTTCTAGCATAGATGTTATAAACGTGCACAGTCTTCAGCATGAATAAAAGATGATCCTCTTCTGGCTCACGGGAAAAGTAAAAACTTTTCTGGATACCTCTCTATATAGGGATATGCTTAAGATTATGTTGATGTATATTCTAGATGCTTAAGAATATACTGAAAAAAGAAAGAATACATTTACCTTAAATACATTAAGTCAGTGCTGAAGAAAATAAAGCCATGTTATATATCCATAAATTTGCCAAATGTCTTAGTCAATTCTTGCTTTGGATACTTTTCTAGATGGTAATTTTGGTGATACTGACACCAGATGGATGGTACATCCCATCCCCCACCCCACCATCCTAACTGTAAACTCATCTCTTATCATTACCAGGTGTGATGTTTTAGACAAGTTAAGGTGTCTTAGCTTCCTCATTCCTAAACAGGGATGATACCATTCATCCCATAGTGTTGTTATGATGATTATATGAGAAAATATGTGTGGCAGTGACTGAAGCCGAGACTTGCATGGGATTTTATGTGCTTAAGCAACACTATGTCATCAGCCCATCTTAAATCTTTTTTGCATTCTATATAGTCATTCTACTTGAATAGTCTGAAAATGTCCCAGGCCTGGTTACAACCTGTTTTTTTGCATAGGATCTCTCAGACTGCTAGGAAAGAATTTAAAACTTGTCCGTTGCTGCAATTTGGCTTTGGACATATGTAGATGTAAATCATTTATTCATAGGAGCGAAGGAAGGAGAAATCAATTGCATTTAATGCGGATCATGAGTGTTACAAGAGGTGGACTGTAGCAAAAGATGTCAGTTGACCACTCATCTCTCTCTGGCACTAACTACCTATCACGTTGATGGCTTCTTATTGCAAACATCTGACAACTCTCTGCCTGAGTGTATTCACAGGTTATAGGAATGTGCTTGGCTTGTGTGTGGGACAGGCAGCAAATGACTGGGAGTTAACACACCTAGGAGTAACCCTCAACCAATTAGAAATGAGAGTTGTCAGATAAACGCTACAGTTTCCTCACCCATCAGTAGGACAACTCTGAGAGGTGTTCTACACAGCCTCCCAGACTTAAAAGAGTGATCCCCAATTCCTTACAATAGTAAACTGTTCATGAATGTACCTATATTCGCTTTGTTCCCTTCTCTGTCTTACTCCCTTGCTCCCTTATTAGTGCTTCTTGGAATCGTTTCCTTAATAAATTGCTTGCATAAAAATCTTTGCCTCAAGGAACACTACCTAAGACAAATGGCAAAATGAGTCAGCATTCTGACCTACTACTTATAGTCTAGTAGAGAATAATTACGTAACAACAATTATAAAATTGCAGTTGTGACAGTACTACAAAGAAGTAACATTAAGGTGATTTGAGAGATGGAGAGAGAGAGAAAGAGAGAGAGAGAGAGAGAGAGAGAGTTTGTGTGTGTATATATGTATGTATGTATGTATGCGTACTGGAGTCAGGAAAAGTCTGCTGAGGAAGGGATGTTTGATATGAGAAGTGAAAACAGATGAAGAGGGATAAAAAGAGGGTTCTGCACGAAAGAATAACATGTGCAAAGGGCCTGTGGCAGGAAGGAACATGGGATGCAGAGAGACTAAAAAAAGGCCAGAATGGCAGAAGTAGAGGATGATGGGAGCTCAGTGAGAAATGAGACCGGGAAGCTAGGTAGGAATCAGATTTTGCAAGACTTTCTCGTATTCTGTCGTATTTATATGCAGAGCTATGGGAAGCCATTGGGAGAGTGTAATCAAAAGGATCATATTATCAGACTTATATTTTACACAGATCACTTTATCTGCTACATAGAAAAGAGATAGGAAGTCAGTGGAAGGATACTTGGGTTTAGTTGATACAGGAGTTGAAGTGAAAGCTTTTTCCGCTATCATTACTTGGACTTGATTGCATTTCAGGGTTCATATCATTGTTCTGTTAGTTACTCATCGAATGATCTTGGGCCAGTTACTTAACCTTCCCATGCTACGGTTTCCTCATGTGTAAAATAATTATACCTATATATTTTAATAACGATTAGAATAGTGCCAAATAGGTAGAAAATACAATGCAAGTATTAGCTATTATTAACATTATTATTATTATCTTCCAATGTGTAATAAGGAAACGGATTGACTTTTAAGGTGAGTATTGTCCAGGGGCTTTTATTTTGTTTTGGTATATACAGTTTCTGATCTAATAGCTAGTGTAGTGGAAAGGCAGTGTGGCAGAAGGCCTGGAATCAAATATAGGTATCAGAGCTTACCAGCTGAATAACCTTGAGCAAGTTACTTCTCTCTTATTTCCTCTTCTCTATTATGGGGAGGGGGCTAAAATAGTTCCTACTTCACTGGATTATTTTAGGAAGAAAACTACTGCCCATCAAATACTGGTAGATAGATGATAAACAGTATGTTTATCAGTTGTGACTCTTATGATAAGCATTAATAACTATCTTTTCTAGTCATCTTCCTTGCTAGCTTATTCTTTCATCGTGATCCTTTTGTCACCCTTAAATAAGGATCTAAGATAACATTTTACTATTGGAAAAGCCCTTAGTGTAGAAAAAAGTAGCTACGTTTAGGACTCTAGTGCAAATTTTACATTTTATCTATTTTAATGCCTGTAGATTATGACACACTGCTAGTTCTATATTATCACTGCAATGAAGTTCTCATCAAAATGATTCTCACTCTATATCTCTAAGTGTGAAATAATCACTCTGAAATGAATAGCATCAAATCGCTAAGAACCGCCCAGGTATTTTGTGTTTTTCTCTTTGGCTTTGATGATTTTGTCATAATTATTATGGCAAAATACCACATATTTGTTCAGAAGCATGAAACACTGTGTTCTTATAAGATTATCTTTCAAGATCAGGTTCTAATGTTTTATGAGGTAGAAGAAAAACATTTTTTTTACTTTCAACCTGTGTATTAAAATAGAATTATGAGTACACCTACAAAAATTATATTGAAGCACATTAATTTTTTTGCAAGCATTGTCTATTTATTAAGAGTGGCCTTTTCCCCTTAAACATCAGCATGATATTGAGGTATTAAGAGGTAATCTTTTTTGAAGAGAATTAGGTCAGTTATGTTTTTAGTGCATTTCTCTGTGCAAATATTTATACTTTCTATATAAGCTATTTAAGTTTCTTTGAAGATTGGGTTAACATTTCTCAATAATTAGGTAAATGATATATGATGTTGAAGATTGCTTCCTAATTGATCTTTGCTTTATTAAGTAACTGGGCATTTATAATAGTTATAAGATTATAAAATTTAGTCTGACTAATAATACACACTATTAATATATCTAAACGTTCTTCTTTCATGTTACAACAATATTCCTAATATATTTTGATTAAGAAATTATCCTATTATTTTTGACTCAACTTTCCAGCTTCAAAAGGAGATTGATTCTGCACCTGATGCTTTGACAGTTTCTGCAGCCTCTTTGGTCTTATTATCTATGTATAATGCTTTACTGAAAATACTTTGAAAATAACATTGTTGATTTTTTTTATAGTAATAGGCCTGTATAATGCTTACTTTAACATTTTTCACTTGCTATCTGATATGTTACCCCAAATCTTCAATGGCTTAATTATTGTAAAATGTATAGAAAAAAATTTTGGAAACATCTAAACACTTCTTTGGCTTTATGTTTAATATCTTGAGTACAAAGGAGCTGTAGTCAGCTCACTGTGGGTACTGTCATAGATTCACCTTGAGGCACTGATAAGTGCAGAAATAATCCTCTTTGCTGTGACGTTTCTCTGATCTGTCCATTCAGTATAATGACTGAATATTAAAAGAAGAAAAATCTGGGTTCTTTAAATAACCTTTTAGCCTCAATACATGTATATTCATTGGGTAGTAATTTCAGTATCAGTTTTTGTGAAGACATTTACAAAGATGAAACATAAAATTCCATTTCAGATCAGCCTTATCAAAGGAACATTTATAATCCGTATTAATGATAGAGAATTCTAACTTGAATACCAATTAAGAAAATGTTACCCCTCCAAATGACTTCCTTTTTATTATATACTTGTATTATGAGAAAATTGTGTTCAATTATTATTATACTTTGAATTCTGTCAGTAAAAATTTTGCAAAAATTTGTCTCCACTCTTGTTGTAAAATTGCCTACATAATATCCTTGAATAATCCCCTGATTAGTACCCACCTGGCCCTGTACATATTTATTATTACAGTATTATTGACTATATTCCCTATGCTGTAACTTACATCCCTATGACTATTTTGTAACTACCAATTTGTACTTAATCCCTTCACTTTTTCACTCAGTCTCCCAAACCCTGCTCCCATGTAGTAATCACCGTTTTGTTCTTTGGATCTATAAGTCTGTTTTTGTTTTCTTTGTTCATTTATTTTGTTCCTTAGATTCCATGTATAAGAAATCATATGGTATCTGTCTTTCTCCATTGACTTATTTCACTTGGTATAAATACCCTCTAGGTCCATCCATGTCATTGCAAATAGTAAGGTTTTATTTTTTTATGGCTGAGTAATATTCCATTGTACATTTGTACTGCCCCCTTCTTTATCCAGTTGTCTGTTGCTGAGCACTTAGGTCGATTTTATACCTTGGCTATTATAAATAGCACTGCAGTGAACATAGGGGTGCGTATATCTTTTCGAATTAGTGTTTTGGCTTTCTTCAGATAAATACCCAGAGGTGGAATTGATGAGTCGTAATGTAGTTCTATTTTTAATTTTTTGAGGAACCTCCATACTGTTTTCCACAGTGGCTGCAATTTCCAATCCCAACAGTGCGTGAGGGTTCCCTTTTCTCTACACCCTTGCCAACACTTGTTTTTTGATTTATTGATGATAACTATTCTGACAGGTGTGGTGATATCTCATTGTGGTTCTAATTTGCATTCCTCTGATTATTAGTGAACTTGAGCATCTTTTTGGCCATCTGATTGTCCTCTTTGGAGAAATGCCTATTTGGGTCCTTAACCTATTTTTTAATTGGATTGTTTGTCTTTTTGGTGTTGAGTTATATGAGTTCTTTATAAATTTTGGGTATTAACCCCTTATTAGATGTATCATTGGTGAATATATTTTCCCATTCAGTAGGTTGTCTTTTTGTTTTGTTAATGGTTTCCTTTACTGTGCAAAACTTTTTAAATTGGTGTAGTCCCATTTGTTTTCTTTTTCTTTTGTTTCTCTTGCCCGAGGGGATATATTACTAAGAGCAATGTCAGAGAGCTTATTGCCTATGTTTTTTTCTAGGATTTTTATGGTTTCAGGTTTTACATTTAAGTCTCTAATCCACTTTGGTTTATTATTGCATGTAGTGTAAAAAGGTGGTATAATTTCATTTTTTTTTTTGCATGTACCTGTTCAGTTTTCCCAACATCATTTATTGAATAAACTATCTTTACCCCATTGTATATTCTTGCCTCCTTTTTCAGAGATGAAATGACCATATAGGCATGGATTTATTTCTGTGCTCTCTATTCTGTTCCATTGATCTATGTGTCTGTTTGTATGCCAGTACCATGTTATTTGATTACTATAGCATTGTAGAATAGTTTAATATCAGGTAGTGTGATACCTCCAATTTTGTTCTTTCTCAAGTTTGCCGTGGCTATTTGGGGTCTTTTATGGTTCCACATAAATTTTAGGATTATTTGTTCTAGTTCTCTGAAAAATACCATTGGTGTTTTGATAGGGATTGCAGTGAATCTATTGATTGCTTTGGGTAGTATGGACATTTTAACAATGTTGATTCTTCCTATCCATGAGCATGATATATGTTTTCATTTATTTATATCTTCTTCATTTTCTTTCTTCAATGACATAATTTTCCAAATATAAGTCCTTCACATCTTTGGTTAAATTTATTCCTAAGTATTTATTGTTTTTGATGCAATTGTAAATGGAATTGTTTTCTTAATTTCTCTTTCTCATAGTTCATTTTTGCTATATAGAAATGCAACCAAGTTTTGCATATTAATTCTGTATCCTGCTACTTTGCTGAATTTGTTTATCAGTTCTAACAATTTTTTAGTGGAATCTTTAGAGTTCTCTCTATACTATATCATGTCATCTGCAAATAATGATGGTTTTACTTCTTTCTTTCCAATTTGGATGCCTTTTTTTTTTTTCCATGTCTGATTATTGTGGCTAGGACTTCCAATAATATGTTGAATAAAAGTGGTGATAATGGATATACTTGTCTTGTTCCTGATCTTAAGGGGAATGCTTTTAGCTTCTCCCTGTTGAGTATGATGTTAACTGTGGGTTTGTCATACATGGCCTTTATTACATTGCAATATGTTACCTCTATTCTCACATTGCTGAATTTTTTTTCCTAATCAGAAATGGATGCTGGATTTAGTCAAATGCTTCTTTTGCATCTATTGATATGATCATATGATTTTTATCTTTCAGTCATTAATGTGACATATCATATTAATTGATTTGTGGATATTGAACCAACCTTGCATCTCAGGGATAAATCCTACTTGATCATGGTGTATGATTTTTTAAATATCTTACTGAATTTGGTTTGCTAATATTTTGTTGAGAAATTTTGCATCTATGTTCATTGGGGATATAGGCCTATAATTTTCTTTTCTTCTTCTTCTTCTTTTTTTTTTTTTTTTTGTATTGTCTTTCTGGTTTTGGAATCAGGGTAATGGTGGCCTCATAGAATGAGCTTGGGAGTCTTCCTTTCTCTTGAATTTTTTGGAATAGTTTGAGAAGAAAAGATCTTACTTTGAATGTTTGATAAAATTGACCTGTGAAGCCATCCGATCCAAGACTTTTGTTTGTTGGGAGTTTTTTGATGATTTATTCAATTTTGTCAGTAGTAATTAGTTGGTTCAGATTTTCAGTTTCTTCTTCAGTCTTGGAACATTGTATGTTTCTAGGAATTCATCCATTTCTTCCAGATTGTTCAATGCGTTAGCACAGTGAATTCTCCATTGCTCATAGTCTTGCCTTATAAGCCTTTGTATTTCTGTAGAGTCAGTTGTTACTTCTCCGCTTTCATTTCTGATTTTATTTATTTGGGTTCTCTCTTTTTTTTCTTGATGAGTCTGGTTTATCAATTTTTTTTGATCTTTTCAAAGAACCAGCTCTTGATTGATCTTTTGTATTGTTTTTTTAGACTCTATTTCATTTATTTCCTCTCTGATCTTTATTTCCTTCCTTCTCTTCACTTTGGGCTTTGTTTGCTGTTCTTTTTCTAGTTCCTTTAAGTGTAAGACTAGATCATCGATTTGAAATTTTTCTTGTTTCTTGAGGTAGGTGTGTATTGCTATGAACTTCCCTTCTAGAATTCACAGATTTGGGGTTGCTGTGTTTTCATTTTCATTCATCTCAAGGTATCTTTTGATTTCTTTCTTGATTTCTTTGTTAAGCCATTCATTGTTTAATAGCATGTTATTTAGCCTCCATATGTTTGTGTATTTTTCATTTTTTTTTGTAATTAATTTTTAGTTTTATACCATTGTGGTAAGAGAAGATACTCAATATGATTTCAGTCTTCTTAAATTCACTGAGACTTGTTTTATGGACTAACATCTGGTCTATCTTGGAAAATGTTCCTTGTGCACTTGACAGAATGTATATTCTACTGCTTTGGGATCAAATGCTCTAAAAATATAAATTAAATCCATCTGGTCTAGTGTGTCATTTAAGGCCACTGTTTTCCTGTTGATTTTCTGTCTGGAAAGTCTGTCCATTGGTGTCAATGGGATGTTAAAGTCTCCTACTCTGACTGTGTTACTGTTGATCTCCCCCTTTATGTCGGTCAAAATTTGCTTTATATATTTAGGTGCTCCTATGTTGGATACATAAATGTTTAAGAGGGTAATAACCTCTTGTTGGATTGAGCCCTTTATCATTCTATAATGTCCTTCTTTGTTTCTTATTATAGTCTTTGTTTTAAAGTCTATTTTGTCTGATATAAGTATTGCTACCTCAGCATTTTTTAAAATTTCCACTTGCATGAAATATCTGTTTACTTTCAGTCTGTGTGTGTCTTTCAGTCTGAAGTGGGTCTCCTGTAGACAGCATGTGTATGGGTCTTATTTCCATTTTGCTACATTATGTCTTTTGATTGGAGCATTTAATCCATTTACATATAAAGCTATTATTGCTAGATACATAGTTATTGCCATTTTATTAATCATACTTACATTATTTTTCTTCCCCTTCTTTTTCTTAAGAAGTCCTTTTAACATTCCTTGTAATACTGGCTTGGTGATGTAAATTCCTTTAACTTTTTCCTGCCTTGGAAGCTTTTTATCTCATCTTCAATTTTAATAAATAGCCTTGCTTAGTAGTGCAGTCTTAGTTGTAGGTCTTTTTTTTTTTTCATCACTTTGAAAGTTTTTTGCCAAACCCTCTGGCCTGCAAAGTTTCTCTTAAGAAATCAGCTGACAGTCTAATGGGAACTCTCTTGTAAGTAACTAATTGCTTTTCTCTTGCTGCTCTTAAGATTCTTTGTGTTTAACCTTAGGCATTTTAATTATGATGTATCTTGGTGTGGGCCTCTTTGGGTTCATCTTGTTTGGGACACTCTGAGCTTCCTGGGGTTGTATTACTATTTTTTTTTTTACCAGGTTAGGGAAGTTTTCCATCATTATTTTTTCAAATAGGTTTTCAATTCCTTGCTCTTTCTCTTCTTCTTTTGGTACTCCTATAATATGAATGCTGTTACACTTGATGTTGTCCCAGGGGCCCCTTAAACTATCCTAATTTTTTTTGGATTCTTTTTTCTTTTTGTTGTTCCAATTGGGTGTTTTCTGCTACCTTGCCTTCTGAATCACTGATTCAATCCTCTGCTTCATTCAACCTACTGTTATTTTTTCTAGTGTATTCTCCATTTCAGTTATTCTATTCTTTATTTCTGACTGGTTCTTTTTTATGGTTTCTATGTCATTTTTATGCTTACTATCTCTTTCATGAAATTCTCACTGAGCTCATCTATTCTTCTGCTAAGTTCACCGAGCATCCTTATAACCAGTGTTTTGAACTGTATATCAGGTAGGTTGCTTATCTCCATTTCATTTTATTCTTTTTCTGAAGTTTTCTCCTGTTCTTTCACTTGGGACATGTTTCTTTTTTTCCCCCCTCTCATTTTGGCTGCCTATTTGTGTTCATTTCTATGTATTAGGTAGATCTGCTATGTCTCTCAGTCTTACTGGGTGGCCTTATGTAGTAGGTGTCCTGTGTGACCCACTAGCACTATCTTCCTGATCATTCGTGCTAGAGTCTCCAGGAGTGACCTTTGTGTGGTTGTGTGTACTCTCCTGTTGTAGTAGAACCTTGATAGTTGTTGGCACATCAGTGAGTAGGATTGACTCTCAGATTGACTGGAAGTTGGGGTTGGCCCACAACATATGAGCTGCTATGTGGGAGCTGACCCTATGGAGTGGGGTTCACCCCAGCAGGATCGTGTGCTTATCGAGACCACCATTTGTTGTGCTGCTTGTGGGGCTAATCTGGTGATGCTCTGTTGATTACTAGGTGTAAGGCCAGCTTCCAGGTGCATTGGTTCTGGAGCCCTTTAGGAGGGGCTCCCATGTAGGTCAAGGTCAGCCACTGCTTGTGACTGGCCTAGGGCTACCTGGCAGGAGCTACAAAGCCATTTGTGTTTGGTTGCTGCCTGAGTTGGACCTGGAGATATGTGGGAGAGAGGTCACATGGTGAACCAAGGCCTACTACCACCAGTATCGGGCCTGGAGTAGCTCAGCAAAAGGCCAAGGGCATCTCCAGGCCTGAGGCTGCCTACTGGCTGCTGGTAAGACTCACCAGCTGAATGAGCCTTGGGAGTTACCAGAGTTGGATGAAGTGGGGTCTCAGGGAGTCATGGTAGAGGGAAGTGTTGTTTCCCTGGTTCTTGCAGATTTGTTGCCAGTGCTGAGCCTGTGGCCCCTCACAAAAGTCTCAGCTGCTGCCTACCTTGGGCCTGCAGACACCTGACATTTGTACAAGAAATATTGCAAGTAGGGCCAGGGCTTGTTGCCCACCAACAAAAGTGTCTCCTGAGGTGTCCCACCAGAGGCCTGTTGATTGCTGTGAAAGAACCTCCTGCTGAGAGTGTGGGGTGGGGCTCATTACCCAGTTACCATCTGAAATAGCCATTGGGCAATTGCAAGTTGGGTGGGGTGGGGTCTCAGGGAGTTAGCAGGGTGGAGCTAGTATATCTCATCAGGCCAAGCAGATTCAGATTTAGTCATGTTGGGGGAGGGCTTGATACAGTCAAGATGGCATCCACCTGCACACTGCACAGGAGGAGGGCTTAACAAAGGGATAATGTCGGCTGTCCCTCCAGCCCTCACTCTGAAGCTACATAACTCAGTCTTTCCTTATATGTCTCTGTTGGTTTTGATTTACATTTCCCTAATTGCTAGTGATGCTGAGCATCTTTTCAAATATTTGTTGGCCATTTGTATGTCTTCTAGGGAGAAGTGTCTGTTCAGGTCCTCTGCCCATTTTTTGATTGGATCATTTGTTTTTTTGTTGTTTTTGAGTTGTATGAGGTGTTGCTTGCAAATATATTTTCCCATTCAGATGGTTGTCTCTACCTTGTTGGCAATTTCTTTTGCTGAGCAGAAGCTTTTTAGTTTGATATAGTCCCATTAATTTGTTTTCCCTTGCTATTGAGGTCAAATTCATAAAATCCTCTGTAAGTTCAAGGTCTTTGAGTTTAGTTCCTACATTTTCTTCTATGCATTTTATTGTTTCAGGTCTTATATTCAGGTCTTTAATCTCTTTTGAGTTAATTTTGGTGTGTGGTGATAGACAACAGTCTAGTTTCATTCTTTTGCAGGTGGCTTTCAGTTTTCCCAGCACCATTTATTGAAGAGGCTTTCCTTTCTCCACTGTATGTTTTTGGCTTTTTTTGTCAAAAATTATTTGCCCACATATATATGAGTTTACTTCTGGACTCTTGATTCTGTTCCACTGGTCTGTGTCTGTTTTTCAGCCGATACTATGCCGTTTTGGTTACTATCGCTTTGTAGTATAATTTGAAGTTGGGCAGAATGATGCCTCCAACCTCTTTCTTTTTTCTCAGGATGGCTTTGGCAGTTTGGGGTCTTTTGTGCTTCCATATAAATCTGATGATTTTTTTGTTCTATTTCTTTAAATAATGCCGATGGGATTTTGATGGTGATCACATTAAATCTGTATAAAGATTTAGGTAATATGGTCATTTTCACTGTTGACTCTTCCAATCCAAGAACACGGAATATCTTTCCATTTCTTTGTATCTTCTTCGATTTCTTTTAATAGGGTCTGATAGTTTTCATTGTATAGGTTCTTCACATGTTTTATAGGTTTGCTCCTAGGTATTCTTTTTTTGCAACTGCAAAAGAGATTGTTTTTTCATTTCTTTTTCTGACAACTCATTATTAGAGCATAGGAACACTATGGATTATTGAACATCGATTTTATATCCTGAAACTTTACCGTATTTGTTTATTATTTCTAGTAGTGTTGTTGTGGAGTCCTTAGGGTTTTATATAGAGAGAATCATGTCATTTGTAAATAGTGACAGTTTGATGTTTTTATTTCCTATTTGAATGCCTTTTATATCTTTCAGTTGCCTGATTGCATTTGCTAGGACCTCCAAAGTTATACTGAATAACAGTGGTGATAGTGGACAGCCTTGTCTTGTTCCCGATATTAGAGGAAAGGTTTTTAGATTTTCACCATTATGTATGTTAGCTGAGGGTTTGTCATATGTGGCCTGTATTATGTTGAGGTACTTTCCTTGTCTACCCATTTTATTAAGTGTTTTGATCATAAGTGGATGCTATATCTTTTCAAAGACTTTTTTTTTTTGCATCTGTTGATATGATCATATGATTCTTATTCTTTATTTTGTTCATGTGACGTATCACATTAATCGATCTGCATATGTTAAACCATCCTTGTGCCCCTTGGATAAAGCCCACTTGATGATGGTGTATAATCTTTCTAATGTGTTGCTGTATTCGATTTGGTAGTGTCTTATTTAGGATTTTTGCATCTGTGTTCATGAGAAAGATTGGTCTGTAGTTTTATTTTTGTGTGTTATCTTTACCAGGTTTTGGGATCAGGGTAATATTGGCCTCATAAAATGAGTTAGGAAGTATTGCTTCCTCTTTGACTATTTTGGAAGAGTTTGAGGAGCATAGGTATTAAATCTTATTTGAATGTTTGGTAGAATTCACTGGTGAAGCCCTCAGGTTCTGGAACTTTTACTTTTTGGTAGGTTTTTGATGATTGTTTCAATTTCCATGCTGCTGATCGATATATTTAGATTTGTCCATTTCTTCTTAATTCAGTCTAGGAAGGTTGTGTATTTCTAAGAACTTGTCCATTTCTTCTAGGTTATTAAATTTGGTGTCATATAATTTTTCACAGTATTCTTGTACTATCCTTTGTATTTATGCAGTACCTGTCATAACTTCACCTTTCATCCCTGATATTTATTTGTGTCCTTTGTCTTTTTTCTGTAGCGAGTCTACCCAACGGTTTGTCAATTTTATTAATCTTCTCAAAGAACCAGCTGTTTGTTGCATTTATTTTTTCTATTGTCTTTTTATTCTTAATTTCATTTAATTCTTCTCTAATTTTGATCATTTCCTTCCTTCTGTTTACTTTGGGCTTCATTTTTTTTTTTTTTTAATAATTTTTAAGATGGAAGTGTTAGGTTGTTTAATTCAGGCTTTTTTTTTTTTTTGAGATAAGCCCATAACGATATGAACTTTCCTCTTATTACCACTTTTGTCATTTCCCAAAAGTTTGATATGTTGTATTATCACTGTCATTTGTTTCTATGTATCCCTTGATCTCTGTTTTTACTTCTTCCCTGACCCAGTAATTCTTCAGTAGCGTGGTCTTTAATCTCCATGTATTTGTGGTTCTTCCCATTTTCTTTTTACAGTAGTTCTCCAGCTTAAACGCATTATGATCAGAGAATATGCTTGGTATGATTTCAGTCTTCTTATATTTGTTGATGCTAATTTTGTCCCCACTATGTGTTCAATCCTTGAGAATATTCCATGTGCACTAGAGAAGAATGTATAAGCAGCTGTTTTGGGATGAAATATTCTGTAATGCCGATATGTCCAATTGGTCTAATGTATCATTTAAGGATGTTATTCCTTTTTGATTTTCTGTTTGGATGATCTATCCATATCCAACAGTGGGATATTTAGATCTTCTACTATGATAGTGTTTTGGTCAGTTTCTCCATTCAGTTCTGTTAGTGATTGCTTTATATATTTTGGGACTTCCTGATTGTGGGCATAGATATTAATAAATGTTCTGTCTACTTGATTTATGATTCCCTTTATCATTTTAAGTGTCCATTAGTATCTCTCTTTACATTTTTTCTCTTGAAGTCTATTTCATCAGATATAAGCACAGCTATACCCCCTTTCCTCTGGATGCCATTTGTTTGGAATATTGTTTTCCATATTTCACATTGAGTTTGTATCTGTCCTTGCAACTGAGTTGTGTCTCTTGAAGGCATCATGTGGTTTTGTTTTTTTTATGATCCATTCTACTACTCTGTGACTTTTTATAGGTGAGTTCAGTCCATTTACATTTAGGGTGATTATTGAACTATGAGGTTTTCCTATAGCCATTTTATCTTTTGTTTTCTGGTAGTTCAGTGTTTCCATTGTTTCTTTGTCCTATTGTTTCTGTCTGTTATTTTAATTTGGTAGGGTTTTGTGGTTTTTCCCTCTGGTCCCTCTTATTTTATTTTACGTTTCTCAGTTCTTGATATTTGGTGTGTGTTTACCATTAAGCTTATGTAAAGGATAGTTACACACACACACACACACAGAGCAGTCCATTTCCTTCTGTGTGTCCTTATCCACATTCCTCTTTGTGAATTTGGACTTTGATTCCTCCTCTTTTCTGTTTTTGTTGTCTCAAATTGTCCCTATGTATGCTGAATGTTCATTTCAAACTTGCAGTAGCAATTATCTTCTTAATGTTTTAGCTTATAATATACTATTCTTAATAAGAATTTCATTTTCCTGCTTCTGTCTTCCTGTTCAATGTCATATTCATAGTTATGTATTTTTCGTCTTTTTGTTTCAGGTTGAATGACCCCCCTTCAGTATTACCTGGAATACAGGTTGTAGTAGAGAATTCCCTCAACTTTTTATGTCTGTGAAAGTCTTTGTTTCTCTTTCATATCTAAAGGAGAGCTTTGCTGGACATATTATTCTTGGTTGGTAATTCCTTTCACTTAATAGTTTGAATATTTGGTTTTACTTCTTTTTTTGCTGTTAGGGTTTGTGCTGAGAAGTCCAAAGATAGTCTAATGGGTTTTCCTTTATAGATTACTATCTTCTTTTCCCTGGCTGCCTTAAGAATTCTTTCTGTGTCATTAATTTTTGACAATTTTAATATAATGTGTCTTGGAGAAGGCTTTGGGGTTGAGATAATTGGGTGTTCTGTTTGCATCTTGGATTTTCAGATCCAGTTCATTCCTTAGCTTTGGGAAATTCTGTCATCTATTCGTTTGAATATGCTGTCTATTCCCTTCTCTTTCTCTTCTCCTTCTGGTATACCCATAATTCTTATGCTGCTTTCCCTCACAGTGTCAGATAGTTCTCTTATAGTTCTTTCCTTTTGTTTAATTCTCAGGTCTCTCTTCTTCCTTCTGAGTCATTTCCAGATTTATGTTTTTGATATCTCTGATATCACTTTCCTCCATCCAGTCAGCTCTATTTCCTAAGCTTACTATTTTATTCTTCATCTCTTTTAATGTGTTCTTTATCTCCAGAAGTTCTATTTGGTTATTTTTTAGGGTTTCAATCTCCTTGCTAAAAAAACTCATTTTGTGGGTCTATTTGATTCTAAGTTCTTGGAATTGTCAATCAGGTTTTTCTTGCATCTCATCGAGTTTTTTCAGAAGTGCAATGCTGAATTCTCTGCCATTTAAATTGTATATTTCTATTTCTTTAAGACTTTTCTCTTTCTTACTGAGATGCCTTGTCACCTTTGCTGTTCATGGTGTTTGATGGACTATTTCTCTGCCTGGGCGTTACTGAGACTGTACTGTGCTTTTTTTCAAAAAAAAAAAAGATTCGTTATATAGAAGTCTCTTTTTAGTCAGTTGATAAGAAAGCTTTTCTTTTGATTTCCAGTAGATGGCATTCAAACCCCTCGAATCTCTGTTTTGAGGCTAAAAATGCTATTTCTCGCCAATGTACTGTTTATTTGATCTGCAACCAAGTTCCCTCGGTTCCAGCACCTGTCTGTGGTACTGGCTGTGGTTTATGTTTCAGTACTGGTTGTGCAAATTTCCCTGAAGCTCCGCGGTGCTAGGTCTGAGAGGATATGGGGTGAGGGGTGAGCGTACTCTGGGTTGGTGGTGGGAGAGCTGCCAGGTTCCGTGTCTTAGCCTCCCATTTGGCATGGTGGCTGCTAAGATACAGATGTTACCCCTCTACACTTTGTTCCTGCTCCGTTTTCTGCCCTGATCCCTGGGCTCCATTTGTGGAAACACTGATTCCTCAGGAAGGGCTATTTGGGGACTGGCCACAAATTCTCCCCTTCCCTCCTTCTTCAGGGAGCTCCAGCTGTGAAAGGCAGCTCCTTTGTTTCTCCCAGTCTATGCACTAGACCTTTTGAAACTCTGATGCACAGATCTCTCAGACGTGCTTTTATGTTGGTTGTGTATTATTTGTTGAGTTTTAGATGTTCAGCTTATTATTATTTCAAGAGGAGAGATCCAGGGAGATGCCTCACTCTGCCATGCTTCTGACATCATTCTATATAATGTTTTAAAATCCTCTTCTATCTCAAAGTTATAAGCGTAGTTTCCTATTTTCTATAGTGTGTTGATTTTCACGTTTATATCTTTAATCAATGTGGAATTTATTTTTTGCAAATTGCATAAAATAGAGATTCAACTTAATTTTTTCTATCAATTATTAAGAAAAAAATTCAGTACATATTTACTGCCACTCCATTATCAATTATTGAATATTTATCCATACATGGGTTAATTTCTGGACCCATTTTTGTTACAGTAATCCATTTGTCTTTTCCCGCATCAATACCATAATGTTTTATTTCATACTTCTGACTTTACAGTGCCTGCAATTTGCATTTTAATATCAGCAAACTAAATACCATGTTTCCCAGAAAGGATCCTGGCATAGAGTAGGAGTTAAATTGACATTTATTGAATTTTTTTCTTTAAACTCTGAATTGCCTTTGGCAGATGAAAAAGGTAATATAGTTGATAAAATCAATTGGCTTCTTAATATTTTTTCTCCTTTCTAGTCTCCCATCTTAGAAATTTTGTGATTGAAGTGAACCCATTTACTAATCCCTTCCTAAGGGAGAATTTATCATAGCCTTCTGATTACTACATTTATAAATAGCTGTATTTACAGGAAGATGTAGTGGCTGGAACCTCCAGTAGCGCTTATGGTTAAGAATTTAAAGAAGTTGCAGTTCTTCTTTTTGATCATTGTTATGCATCTTTAAAGATAGTGACACAATTTTGCAATGTTAACTAATTGAGAAAAATATATTCCACAAGCATTACTTTCAAAATTTTGATGATTTTAAAATTGAAGTAAATATCAACAAAACAGCAGAATACAATGCATAAAATAATCCAAATTAAAATATTTTAAAACTTTTGCTTTCTATTAAAAGAGTTACAAAGTATATTGTGAAAAAATAAGTCTTGAATGTGACAGAAAGGAAAATAAACCTAAGGAAGGTGGGGCTGAAATAAAATAACCCCACAGACCATTACACTATTAGGATATTAAGTCATTTCTCATTGCTGTGTAAAAGTAATTTTAATTTTATTTTTTATTAAACATAATTGCGTTTTAAAGTCATTTGGATCTTGGTCAGAATAAAAACAATACACTTTTAAGTGTTTCTAAAAAGCACATTAGAATAACTTATTGCTTAAATTAACAAATTAATGCACAATAACACTTCCTCTCTTGCATTCTTATGAACTTTTTCTCTTCTTCATCATGGAACTGTTTTGCCTTTATGTCCCCTATCTTTCTGAATGTTTGTGCTAAAGGTGTAAATTTAATATATTTGATATTGTTACCCTGAGAAACTGTGACTATAAGTAAATATGTCATTGGTCACTATAGTTCATCAAATATTATAGATAGTAGGAGTTAGAATATGAAAAGGTGCCCAAGTGTGGTCTACTAGAGAGTTGAGGGAAGCCAGGATTCCTGTGGCCTGGGATTTGGGGCAAAAAAGAAAAGCAGTCTTGCTTTTTCTGTCTTTTGCTAAATTCTTTAGATTATTGATTCTTAATTATGACCAGGCCTCATAGAGAAAAGCATTTTCAACACTTGAAAGTCTAAATATGAATATGTATGAATTGATTAAGAACATTTCTTTTGGTCCTGCTTGGCTCTCACTGTCATATTCTGTAAGATGTCATCTAGCTATTGTGGATATTTGAAAATAGACAGACTTTTAATTAAAATTCAGTTCCTAGTAACAAAAATTACTTCTTGAAAATCAAACCATTAAAAAATATTTTTATACCTTAAATTGATCCTACCTATTGGTTGGGAGTGGGGGGTAAAATCTTATTTTTTATTTGCTTAAGTCGATATATACTACTGCAATTTAAATCATTTTAATGCCATAGTGTTTAGCATTGCTACTAGATATTATTGAAACATTTAAAAATTCTTAATCGTGTGCCATTTAAAATACTGATTAAAGGTAGAATATTCCTTCTCAATCCTAGTTGCAAATACTTTTCCTTATCTGAGTTTTTGTGTAGATTTGGCAAAATTAATGGCTCATCAAATACTTTCCAAGAAATTAGAGTTTACTTATAAGAGGGAAAATATTGTTTGACTTGAAACATTAGATTTATTAGGAATTCAAGCATATTATTCAATAACTGGAGTCCAGCACAGAAGGAAATAGTAAATAAATAATCTCTTTCATCTTCTAAATAATAATCAGTCTGAGAAATCCTTTGATCTTCCTTATCTGATAGATCAGACTTATAATAAAACTTCAGCAGAGCGTTCCAGTCGAGATGGCAGAGTAGGCAAACACTGTGCTGGCCTCCTGCCACCACCACATCAAAATTACAGCTAAACTACAGAACAACCATAATTGAGAATTGCCTGAAGTCTAGTTGAACAGAAGTCCTATAACTAAGGATATACAGAAGACACCTTGAGACTGATAGGAGGAGTAGAGATGTTGAATGGGCTGGTCCCACATTCACATGTGGTGATTAAAAATCAGGAAGGATATCTCAGCTGTGGAAGTCCCCCCTGTAGAGCTAAGGGTCCCAGCTCCACATCGAGCTCCCAACTCAGGGCTCCAATGCCAGAGAGAGAAGTCTCCATAACTTCTGGCTATGAAAACCAGCAGAGATTATGGCTGAATGGAGTCCCAGACAGTCCTCTTAAAGGGCCCACATACCTTCTTGCTGATGACTCACTTGCCTTAAGCTCTAGCACTGGGCAGCAGCTCGAAAGGCGCGAAGGACATACAGGGAAGAACTAAATTGTCCGGCTTCATGATGAGGGGTAGAGGGACAGCTTTCTCCCAGACAAAAAGTGCTGATAGAAGCCTTATTATTATTATTATTATTATTATTATTATTATTATTATTATTATTATTATTATTATTTCTTTCTTCACTCAGCATACAGATGCAGGTGGCTACCATATATGAGTCTCCCTGAACCTAGCTGAGACTGTTCACACTGCCTTGGTGATTCCTTGAGACCCCACTCCACCCAAATTGCAGGCCCATCAAAACTGCTGCCAGTGGCTTTTCCATACAAATGGTCCATCTTGGAGCATGCTATGGATTTTTCTAAAGCCTCTCAAAGATTCACAAACCACAAACAAGCAGAATCTGGCCTTGGCATGACCCAATAAATCTTTCTGAGCAGCCCTAAGCCTGGCACTAGTGACAGCCAGCCTTGGTTCTCATCTTAGCCTCTCATAGGCACCTTTAAGTCCAGCACAACTGGCAACCATCTGCAGATTGCTTTGTAGCTCATACCATGTGGCCCAGGCAGGCCACAGGCAGTAGCTGAGCTTGGTCTGCACAAGAGAACCTCCCAAGAAGTTTCTGAACCAACACAAAAAGTGGCCAGTTCCAGTCCACACCAGAGCACTACCAACCACTTCCACAACAACACACCCAAAGGGCAGACTTGGTAGGCACCAGAGTCCTGGTAAAGTGAATCCTGCTCTATAAGGTCAACTCTGCATAATTTGTCCCCCACTGTAGTCCTCATAACCAATAAGCCTGAGGGGCAGCCCCTCTCATTGATGTGCTGACAGCAATCAAGGCTCAACTGTAATAGGAAGGCACACACAACCCACACAAGGGGCACACCTGGAGCACCCAGCTCAAATGACCAGGGAGACTGATGTGCCACTGGGCCCCACAAGACACCTACAATGTAAAGTTTACCAATACCAGGAAACATAGCAGCCCTACCAATAAGTTGAAACAAACACAGGAAGACAGCTAAAATGAGGAGACAAAGAAACATGTCCCAAATGAAAGAACAGAACAAAGGTCCAGAAAAACAACTGAACAAAATGGAAGTAAGCGATCTACCAGATACAGAGTTCAAAACATTGGTTATAAGGATGCTTAATGATCTCAGTGAGAACTTCAACAGTATGAGATAGGAAATATAAAAATGGAGATAGAAAAGACAAAAAAGATCCAGTTGGAAATGAAGAACATAATAACTAAAATGAAGTATACATTAGAGGAAATCAACAGATTAGAGAAGCAGAGGGCTGAATAGTGATTTGGAAGATAATGTAGCAGAAAACACCCAGTTGGAACAGCAAAAAGGAAAAAGAATCCAAAAAAAATAAAGATAGTTTAAGGGACCTCTGGTCCAACCTCAAGCATACTTACATTTGCATCATAGGGATACCAGAAGGAGAAGAGGGAGAGCAAAGAATTGAAAACCTATTTGAAGAAATAATGACAGAAAATTTCCCTAACCTGGAGAAGAAAATAGACATAAAACCCTAAGAAGTGCAGAGAGTCCCAAACATGATAAACCCAAACAATGCCCACACCAAGACATATCATAATTAAAATGCCAAGGGTTAAAGACAAAAAGAGAATCTTAACAGCAGCAAGAGAAAAGCAGTTAGTTACCTACAAGGAAGCTTCTAAGACTGGCAGCTGATTTCTCAACAGAAACTTTTCAGTCCAGAAGAGATTGCACAAAATACTTGAAGTGATGAAAAGCAAAGACCTACAAGCAAGACTACCCAGTAAAGCTATCATTTAGAATCAAAGGACAGATGAGTTTCACAGACAAGAAAAAGCTGAAGGAGTTCATCACCACCAAATCAGTATTACAAAAAATGTTGGAAAGACTTCTTTAAGAAGAAAAAAAGTTAAAAATATGAATAATAGAATAACAATAACTATATCTTTATCCACAGTGACTTTAAATGTAAATGGATTAAATGCTCCAATCAATATACTTAAGGTGGCTAAATAGATAAGAAAATAAGATTATTACACAAATACTTTCTACAAGTACTCACTTCAGATTCAAAGACACACAGAGACTGAAAGTAAAGGGATGAAAAAAGATATTTAATAAAATGGGGCTGGGGCGTGGTGGAAAGATTGGATAGGGAATACTTACAATACACCAGACAAATAGACTTAAAAAAAAAAAAAGACTGTAACAAGAAACAAAGAAGGACCCAGTAATCCTACTTCTGGATATTTATCTGATAAAACCCAAAACACTAATTTGAAAAGACCTATGTATCTATATGTTCACTGCAGCATTGTTTCCAAGAGCAAAGATATGGAAGCAACCTAAGTGGTCATTACTAAATGAATGGATGAAGTATTGGTACATATATATATATATATATATATATATATTGGAATGTACTCTTGCCATCTGTAACAATATGAATGGATGGACTTAGAGTATATTATGCTAAATGAAGTAAATCAGACACAAACAAGTATCATCTGATTTTACTTATGTGCGGAATTTAAAGAACAAAATAAACAAACAAAAAATGATCAAAGTCATAGATAAAGAGAACATTTTGATGGCTGCCAGATGGGAGGGGAGTTGGGGGTGAGTGAAAAAAGGGAAAGGATTAAGATGTACAAATTACTAGTTATAATATCATCATTCAGATGTGGAGTATTGCATAAGGAATATAGTCAATAATATTGTAATAACTAGATATTATGTCAGACGGGTGCTGGAATTATTGGAGTGTTCACTTATTTGTAAGTGGTATAAATATCTAATTATATTGTACACTTGAAACTGGTATGATGTTGTATGTCAACTGTAATTGAAAAATAAAAAGTTATTTTAAAAGATTTTAACAATGGCCTAAATAACTTCTAACACTACTATAAAGAGCATTTTAAAAATATGTATAAATGTCTTACAAATCTGTACATTTATTATTGGAATTATGTACCTTAGTGACCCATTTGTTAGAAATATTATCATCTCAGTACTTAATGCCTTTAACCACTTAATAATATCCATTAGGAGATAGATCATACCTGTTGATTGTGCTTACTGTAATCAGTGAACAAATGATTATGAAATATGATTACTTCTAAATTTGACTAAGTATCTGTAGGAATAAGTTCAAAATAGACTGTAAAGACTTTCTTCAGGACCGCATTCACTCAAATGTTTGAGTTCACTTGTTATGATATTCACTTACCCACCAATAATCCTTTTCAGGGATTGACCACATACTAGGACACAAAACTAAAATCAACAAATATAAGAGAATTGAAGTCATACCAAGCATGTCCTCTGATCACAATGTGTTTAAGCTGGAGAATTACTGTAAAAAGAAAGTGGGAAGAACCACAAATACATGGAGATTAAACACCACACTACTGAAGAATTACTGGGTCAGAGAAAAAGTAAAAACAGAGATCAAGGGATACATAGAAACAAATGACAGTGATAATACAACATATCAAACTTTTGGGAAATGACAAAAGAGGTAATAAGAGGAAAGTTCATATCGTTATGGGCTTATCTCAAAAAAAAAAAAGCCAAATAAACAACCTAACACTTCATCTTTAAAAAATTATAAAAAAAAAAACAACAAATGAAGCCCAAAGTAAACAGAAGGAAGGAAATGATCAAAATTAGAGCAGAATTAAATGAAATTAAGAATAAAAAGACAATAGAAAAAATAAATGCAACAAACAGCTGGTTATCTGAGAAGATTAATAATATTGACAAACCGTTGGGTAGACTCGCTACAGAAAAAAGACAAAGGACACAAATAAACAATATCAGGGATGAAAGGTGAAGTTATGACAGGTACTGCATAAATACAAAGGATAGTACAAGAATACTATGAAAAATTATATGACACCAAATTTAATAACCTAGAAGAAATGGACAAGTTCTTAGAAATACACAACCTTCCTAGACTGAATTAAGAAGAAATGGACAAATCTAAATATATCGATCAGCAGCATGGAAATTGAAACAATCATCAAAAACCTACCAAAAAGTAAAAGTTCCAGAACCTGAGGGCTTCACCAGTGAATTCTACCAAACATTCAAATAAGATTTAATACCTATTCTCCTCAAACTCTTCCAAAATATTCAAAGAGGAAGCAATACTTCCTAACTCATTTTATGAGGCCAATATTACCCTGATCCCAAAACCTGGTAAAGATAACACACAAAAATAAAACTACAGACCAATCTTTCTCATGAACACAGATGCAAAAATCCTAAATAAGACACTACCAAATCGAATACAGCAACACATTAAAAAGATTATACACCATCATCAAGTGGGCTTTATCCAAGGGGCACAAGGATGGTTTAACATATGCAGATCGATTAATGTGATACGTCACATGAACAAAATAAAGAAGAAGAATCATATGATCATATCAACAGATGCAAAAAAAAAAAGTCTTTGAAAAGATATAGCATCCACTTATGATCAAAACACTTAATAAAATGGGTAGACAAGGAAAGTACCTCAACATAATACAGGCCACATATGACAAACCCTCAGCTAACATACATAATGGTGAAAATCTAAAAACCTTTCCTCTAATATCGGGAACAAGACAAGGCTGTCCACTATCACCACTGTTATTCAGTATAACTTTGGAGGTCCTAGCAAATGCAATCAGGCAACTGAAAGATATAAAAGGCATTCAAATAGGAAATAAAAACATCAAACTGTCACTATTTACAAATGACATGATTCTCTCTATATAAAACCCTAAGGACTCCACAACAACACTACTAGAAATAATAAACAAATACGGTAAAGTTTCAGGATATAAAATCGATGTTCAATAATCCATAGTGTTCCTATGCTCTAATAATGAGTTGTCAGAAAAAGAAATGAAAAAACAATCTCTTTTGCAGTTGCAACAAAAAGAATACCTAGGAGTAAACCTAATGAAACATGTGAAGAACCTATACAATGAAAACTATCAGACCCTATTAAAAGAAATCGAAGAAGATACAAAGAAATGGAAAGATATTCCGTGTTCTTGGATTGGAAGAATCAACATAGTTAAAATGACCTTATTACCAAAAATATTATACAGATTTAATGTGATCACCATCAAAATCCCATTGGCATTTTTTAAAGAAATAGAACAAAAAAAAATCATCAGATTTATATGGAAGTACAAAAGACCCCAAATTGCCAAAGCTTTCCTGAGAAAAAAGAAAGAGGTTGGAGGCATCATTCTGCCCAACTCAAATTATACTACAAAGCAACAATAATCAAAATGGCATGGTATTGGCAGAAAAACAGACATAAAGACCAGTGGAACAGAATCGAGAGTCCAGAAGTAAACCCATATATACGTGGGCAAATAATTTTTGACAAAAAAAAGCCAAAAACATACAGTGGAGAAAGGAAAGCCTCTTTAATAAATGGTGCTGGGAAAACTGAAAGCCACCTGCAAAAGAATGAAACTAGACTGTTGTTCATCGCCGCACACCAAAATTAACTCCAAATGGATTAAGGACCTGAAATATAAGAATGGAAACAATAAATTGTGTAGAAGGAAACTTAGGAAGAAACTCATGGACTTTGGAACTAAAGAGGATTTTATGAATTTGACCTCAAAGCAAGGGAAGTAAAAGCAAAAATAAATGAATGAGACTATATCAAACTGAAAAACTTCTGCACAGCAAGAGAAACTGTCAACAAGACAGAGACAACTATCAGAATGGGAGAAGATATTTGCAAACCATGCCCCTGATAAGGGCCTAATATATAAAATATACAAAGAACTCATACAACTCAATGACGACAAATAAACAAATACTCCAGTAAAAAATGAGCAGAGAAGATGAAGAGATACTTCTCATAAAAAGACTTACAAATGGCCAACAGACATATGAAAAGAGGTTCACCTTCACTAGCTATTAGGGAAATGCAAATCAAAACTACAATGAGATACTATCTCACACTTGTTAGAATGGAGATAATCAACAGAACAAGTAATAACAAATGTTGGAGAGAATGTGAAGAAAAAGGTACCCTCATACATTGCTGGTGGGACTATAAATTGGTACAGCCACTATGGAAAACAGTATGGATGTTCCTCAAAAAACTAAGAATTGATCTTCCATATGATCTAGCAATTCCTCTACCTGGATATTTACCCAAAAGACTTGAAAACATTTATCTGAAAAGATATATGCACACAGATGTTCATAGCAGCATGATTCATGGTGGCCAGGTCATGGAAGAAACCTGTGTCCCACAATAGAAAATAGGATAAAGAAGATGTAGTATGTATATACAATGGAATATTACTCAGCTATAAGAAAAGATGAAATACTGCCATTTGCGACAACATTGATGGATCTTGAGATAATCATGCTAAGCAAAATAAGTCAGGTAGAAAGGTTGAAAACCGTATGATATCATTTATATGGGATATAAATCTAAAAGCAACAAACAAACATGACAATCAAACAGAGCCTCATGGACATGGACAGTAGACTAGTGGTTACCAGAGAGGAGAGGGTGAGGCAGGAGGTAGATGGGGAAAAGGGCTCAAATATGTGGTAACAGAAAGAAATCTAACTATGGGCAGTGAACACACAATGCAATAATATATATATATATATATATATACACACATATATATATTATATATTAACAAAATTATATATATATTAACAAAATTCAATTATATATAACTGAATATGTATATATTCAATTATGTATATAATTGAATTTTGTTACTCAATTTCACCATAATAAATAAATAATAAAAAAAGAAAAATTAAAAAAATGAAAAAATCTACATTTTCAAATAAAAGAAATAGTCGTCTGTGAGCATTCTAGAGTAAGAGTAAAAAAGTTTTCTTTTTAATGACAAACTTTGGCTGGTATACTTGAACTAATTGAATAACTGAATGAGCAACACTGGAGATAGATTCTTAAACTGTAAAAGACTGTTTGACTTTGAAAAATACTCCCAAATACTTAATTCCTTATCTGGCCTAAGCAGGTTGGTCATTGCAAATTTTTGAGGTAATTGCATTGATCTAGACTTATTCCTGGGATTCATTCACCAGAAAGAACAGAAATCCCAATGCACACATAGTTAAAGTCCTTTATAGGAAGTTATGAATTTATAATTATAGTTTGTCAACCAGTCGCTTGTGAAATTTGGTTTGTTCTTCTAATCCTAATCACCTTTATTTTCATTTTTTATTTTTAATTAAATTATTGGGATAACATTGGTTAATAATGTTGTTTAAATTTCAAGTGTACAACTTTATAATAAAATATACGTATCCTCTATTGTGTGCTCACCATCCTACATCTAGTCTTCTGTCACCATATATTTGACCCCCTTTACCCCCTTTATCCTTCCCATAACTCTTCTCCTCTGGTAACCACTATGTTGTTGTTTATATTTATCAGTTTTTTGTTTGTTTTGTCATTGCCCTTTGTTTTCTATACCACATGAGTGAAATAATACTGTTCTTGTCCTTTTCTGTCTGGCTTATTTTACTTAGCATAGTAAATCCAAGGTCCATCCATGTTTTTTCAAATGGCAACATTTTATCTTTTTATTATGGCTGAGTAGTATTACATTATATATATGTACCACATCTTTATTCAGCCATCCAGTCGAAAGGCATCTGGGTTGTTTCCATGTCTCAGCTATTGTAAATAATGCTACAATAAACATATGAATAAGTGTTTTCAAATTTTTTGGGTAGCTACCCAGAAGAGGGATTGCTGAGTCATATGGTAATTCTATTCTTAATTTTTTAGGAACATTCATACTGTTTTTTTATAGTGGCTGTACCAATTTACATTCCCACCATCACTATATGAGGGTTCCCTCCACATTCTTGCTAATGGATGTGAGGTGGTATCTCACCTTAAATGAGTAGATCGAGTCAAGTTTCTGAACTTTCAAAGTGGTGGGTTCTTTCCTGGACTTCACTACTCCTTGGAGAGGCCTTCCTTTAATAATAAACCATATGATTTCTTTTGCTTACTGAATGTGCCCTCTCTAAACTTGAAATGAGTTGCTATTCATTTATTCATTTGTTAAGTATCTTTTAGCAAATGCTCTTCTCAGCACTGAGAAAACAGCAATGAACAAAATCAACAAAGTCCTTGTATTCATGGAGATTATGTCTTAGTGTAATAATATCATATTAGATCTAAAAGAGTCCTTGAAAATCTTTCAGTTCGGTTCCCTCATTTCCCTCATCAGAAAATGAATGTAAAAGTAAAATCTTCTGTTCAAGGTCAGACAGCTAGTTAATAGTACAGTTGAGACTTAAAGCTAAAGTTTTCTCACTGGCTATCAAGAAAAGGAGGAAAGTGATTAAAACCAAAAACCAAAAACCAAACTGGTGTTTCGACTGACTGCTGAGTGGTTCTGGTAAAGAGGAATGAGGGTTACTTAGCTTAGTGAAGGTTTACAAAGGAGATGACAGACCAAGACAGAGATTATTTATATAGTTCCCTCATTATTTTGTTTTGGAGCAAAAAATTGCTAAACTATCTAGAAGAGAACTATAAGGCTGTATTTTAAACCATGCAAAGACAAAATATAATCAAATAATGAAGAGAGACCAAAGTGAAAGAGAATCATTAGCAAATTAAGTGGACATTTATAGTCAATTCTAAAGATATTTAGCTTTGCTATTGGCATTGTTGCTTAAATAACAAAACAACAATTTAATCACTAGAAAAAGAGTTCAAAATATAGATTTAACTAATTTCATTATTGTGACACTAAGAAAATTAATCGCATGACTATTCGACTTAAGAAACAATTCAATAAATTGTGTGTTCACAGGGCGTAAACCTAACATAGCATCTTCTGTGTTTCTTACCAGTCCCTGGCAAAGTAGCAAAACATGTGACTTTAAAATCCAGATCCCGGATTTTCCTGCTTCTACTACTTATTGCTCAGTATCAGGTGGCTTCGGACAAAGTTTCCAGCCTTTCTAAGCTTCTGTTCTCTCTTCCTTAAAAAGTAGCGAGTATTACCTTCCCTACAGACCTATTGAGAGGATCAAATATATCTGTGCATAAAAGCACTCTGTAAATTAGGGAAGTATATATTAAACTAGTTAAGTAAATATTAGGCATTTGTTATGCATAAGAGTCTACAAGGTTCATGCATACGTTCACCTAGTTCAAAGTGTCCTGTGATCTATACTAGCATTTCACTAGCTTCTTAGTGGACTCCTACCAAAGGCCTCCCTATAATTATATTACAACTAGGCAACCTCTGTTTACAACAGTGAGGTCAGAGAAGTTTGCTTCTATTTTCCTTCAAATCATTTTCTAGTTCATTTTCCTTTTTAGATCTCATAAGATGGACATCAGGACATAAGACTTCCTGTTAAAATTCTTGTAAAGATGTCATGAGAAATGTCATGAGAAGCTTTTTTTTTAAGTGCTTCAGATATGGAAATAGATATTATTCTTTATTTCAAATTCTCTTACTTGTAAAGGTGAAAATCTCTTGAATACCCATACTCAATAAGAGCTGTATAGTTGTTTCATACCTCATACCTAACGAGTGTTGGAAGCAGATTTGCCTTATATTATTTGCTTTTTTTGTGAATCTCTTACCCAGTAGGCTTTTCCTGTTTTCCGTGGATTGTAATTTGTATGGTTTTTAGACTCTCCTGTAGCTTTTACCAATTATTATTGCTGGTGCTTTTCTGATGCAGATAGCTTCTGATTTTCCCTTATATATAATTCATCTCAGTGTTCCCAAAGACTTACACAGTATGCAGACTTAGATTAAACAGTAACTCAAAATTAAGTAAAATCTGTTACAATTTTAGATTATGAGTTTATAGACAAAGTTTACATGAAAGCTCTGCTTCTTTCATGTGATCTAAAAGTAGTTTACCTCTAAACTCTTTTAGGTACATGAATCATTCATCAATCCCAAATTTCAGTCCTCACCTACATGATAGTCATACTTAAAAAAAATTCACCTCTCTCCATTATCTCCTCTGTTATATTGATCCTTCAAACATACATAAATTGGATTTCAGAATGCTGCAAAGAAAGGAAACACGACTTTTGAAAAGTCAACTTCTTGGGGGTAGGGGCCATGCATTACACTTCTTGTATTAAGCATCTTCTAGATACATAATAGTTGTTCAGTGGATTCTTGTTGATTTTAAGTGAATAGAAAGAATAAGACAAGACTGGTGGTTGGAGATGTGCGAACAACCCAGAAATAAAAATAATGCACCGATCTGAAAGTAAATCTTACACAGAGAGATGTGACGAGGTCCAAAATAGGCCTTGAGATGTGACAAAGTTTAGACTATTTAACCAATGCTATATTCCATGGGGGGAAATTGGGATTTGAAAGATGTGCTCAGCAAAACTAGCTGAATCCCCATGTGGGCAGGAACAGAATCCAACCAGATCTAGAAGACCTCTCTTTTAGAGAAGACTTGGAACATCTTGAGAGAGGGGAGCAGTTCAGAGGGCCCTAACTACAAAGGCAGGGAGTGAATGAGAAGGTAATGTGAGTATTGTAATAGGAATCAATAATGTAGAACAAGAGGAAGAAGCATCATGGCAATTTGTATGTATCAGAGTGAAGGGTGGAGACTGATCTTGCGGGCTCTCTTCTGTACTTCCTACTTAGACATCTTAAAGGTCAAAGGCATCTGTATTGTAGGATGGATTCTGATGCTCAAGTTGGGGAAGCTGTGCTGTAGGAGAACATTGCCAGTGTAGGGTTGAGAAGCTGGGGCTGCAAAACAAATCTTGGAACTAAAGTATGGCCTTAGGACAGACACAAATAGGATAAGGCACATGAGAGCTATTTAAGAAAGATGTCTTAAGCTTTCCCAGATTTCTAAGCCTAATTAGAAGCAAATAGTTTAAGACCTATCAGGGAATATATTTTTAAAGAGAGTTCCCATAACAAATAATATACTTTTGTACCTGTGAGAATATTGTTATGTTCACTGAGAATTTAATGTTTCCATATTCTAAAACCCCCAGAGAGAAAAAGGATTGGATTGTATACAAAAGAGAGCATGTTTACCTTTAAAAGAAGTAAAAGCAGTTCAGAGTTACCTAAAGGTTATTCTTACTGGCATGTGCACAGACCAGAGCAGGGCATAGCCAATCAGAAAGTGAATTGGAAAGAAAGCGAATGGGAGCCTTTTGCTCTACCTAGAACTTAACAATATTGCAAATATGGCATCGGCAATAACATTTCATCACTAGAGCACTGGGAAATAATTTAATTTACAGTAATGATATGTCTTATGATACCTAGTTTCTGAAACTAGCCATTCCTCATAGATGTTAAGGCCTGTTTTTCAACATCACAACCCATTCTTTTAATTATTGTTTTTCTGATAATTTATTCAAACAAAATACCATTGACGTGGATATAGATAGAATAAGTTTTGCTCTAGATACCATGGCCTGAACAGGTCAAGAAATGGAAGGCATTGCTGATATTTGATTTTTGTCACTATGTTTTCTTTCCCAGACTTATAACAATTATATATTTTAAAAGCATTATTTGCTGTAAGCATAGCAAATATAACTGTTTGAAGAAATGGCTGGGTTTCTTTAGCATCAGAAATATGTATTTAATCACAAGCTACTGATCATCAGAAATAATAGCTTCACAATGTAATTGAATTTCTTCTATTATAATGGAAGATATTTTGATTAATACAAGGTACAATTACTTCGCTTATTAGGCAAGCTTTTAAATACAAAGCAGCTTCAGTATCTAACATACATTAAATATCTGACATACATTTCATTACACAGTCTCCCCTGAAATGAATGCAAAAAATGCATCCATTAATGGAACATTGTACCAAATGCAATACAATCAAGTTACTTTTCTTGCAACTTCTTTATGCCTTTACAATAATTCTCTAAGGAAACCTTAAAAGGAGTGATTAAAGTGAATCTGAACTGTCAGGAGTAATTTATATTTGTCAATGCTAACAAGCATTCCCTAGATTAAAAAGTCACAAGCAATACAGTTTATTGATTTGTTTCATGAATCTACCTAGAAAGTATAATGCTAATGATAGTTACAATCAAATTCCAGAAGAAAAGAAAAACTTGACCAGTATTCAGATATTAGTATTTTGTTTCAAGTATTTTTTTTCTAGAAAAATGCATTTTTGATCATAGTAATTTATCTTTCTGTTCCCTTGCTTATTTGTAAGACATCTACAGGTAGCCTTGTTATTCTGATTAAACTCAAAAAAGCCCCTTCTTCAGTTGAGTGCACAATCATCTGGTGTGTAAAAAGCATTTAGGAATAAGACCAAATGTGGTACAAAAATACAATTCTTTCAAAGCATAGTAAAATTCTTTAGGCTTCAATCAAACTGTGGGCTTTCTTTACTGACTAAAAGTAATTAGGGTAATAAGGATTCATTGGTTGATTCAGCAACACTGAAAGTTCCCAAAGTGAAAAGGTAGATGCACAGAATTTGAGGAACTCACAATCCAGTGGTGATTATATCATGTGAAAATTTATAATACATCTTAAATCTAGGAAAAAGTTGAAGTTAATAATTTTTTTAAATAAAAACGAGTGATAATATGTTACTTATTTTGTAGCATTACAGCCCCCACTCTGTCTCTAGATAGTCATTGGGATCGATAAATACAGACTCATACACACTTACGTATGTGAATTCTTGTTTTTTTCCCCAAGATTTTGGTACTTTTGATTATTCTCAAAAGTGTACAAAAAATTTGATAACTATAAAAAATAGTCTATAAGATATGAGTAGAAAATGAAAGCATATCTTAATATGCCTTTAAATATACATATTCTGAAAAGCCAACAGAACTAATACGAGAGTCTAGTTAGGTGATCAAATGTAAGATAAAAATGCCAGCATTAGTAGCATTAAATGAAATAAGCAAATAGAAAAATAACTGGAAAAATATTCCTTATACATGAACCCCAAAACTACAAAATAGAAAAATTTTTGAGCAAGAAATAAAATGTTACTCTACTGTTGAACATAAAACTGAGCAGAGTAAGTGTAGATGCTTCTCATGTTATATAGACGTAAATTGTTCCTGAATTAAATAATAGACTAAATGCAAATAGTAATGGGGATTTTATGGAAATTCAAGCTGATTTTAAAGTTCACATAGAAGAGCAAATAAACAGAATACTAACACATTTGAAACACACTGTTATATATTAATACATGCTAATTAGCAAGTATCAGTGTGGAAATAGATAAATATGAAAGGACAAAAAAGGTTCAATATAGATCCATATAAATTTGAAATTTAATATATGATGAAAAGGGCACTTAAAATTAGGAAAAAGATAGTGCTAAAAACCAAATTTGACTTTCTACCAAAAATAGATTCCTTCCTTATAATAAACATAAAAATAAATTCAAGATAGATTAAAAACATAATATACTTTAAAGATTATTTAAGAATGAAAAAGAAATACAGGGGGGTGTTATTATTATCTCACAGTAGAAGGCTTCCTCAGTTACACACAGGCTCAGAAGCCACAGAAAAAACTGACATATTTGACTACATAAATTAAAATATTTGTATGGCAAATGAAGCCATAATACAACAAAAGTTAAAAGATAAAAATAGATTGGGAGACTTTATATATGTCTCCAAAAGATAATATCCATATGTAAGAGTTTCCATAAAATCATGTTGAAGAGTAGATGCCAATGAAAAGAATGCTGTCTGCAGAATTTGTGTGTGGTTAATACATGCTATTTAAAAAGATACCCATGGATTTCTTTTCAATGGGGGCTAGAGTTAAAAGTATATCTCCATTGTACATTTTTGTTTTAAATATTTGAGTTTTCTCTCTTTTCACCAGGTACTTGCCAGCATGCAATCTACATAGATTTTCAATTTTACTCTTCTATTTTTACACCCTGACAGGTATAAGATGTCTGTTTCCTCAAACCTTGATTCATATGTTGTTTTTTTTCTGGCAATTCTCCTTGTTGCAGGAGGGTATTCAAAAATTGAACTTTCATAAGCCTGCTATTATTATAAAATATCTATTTATAGGTAGGCAACCAGCAGAGTTACCATAGAAACTAAAACAGCAATCAATTCAGAAACCATGAAAGTATAAGTAAAGATGTAAGTATTATGAATAGAAAACAATAAAACACAAAATCTCTCATAATAATTGGAGAAAAATGCAAAACAAATTTTTTTCAAAGGATGATAACAGATGGAAAAACAATTTATAATTATGGTTTATCGACTGGTATAAATTTGTGCAACTATAATAAAGCTAGGCATGTGCTCATTTTAAGAAGCTGTCAAGAAATCAGTTATTTTAAGAAAGCTGGTTAAATATAAATCTCTAGTGTATTTTGAGAGGCCTATATCTTAAGACAAACAACTCTTATTCCTCTCTCCAAATTTCCAATATTAGGCCTATCTCAAATGCAGTGTCCAAAATCATTTTGATTTGGTACATAAGATAGCTTGACCCAAACCCACACCGTCTGCAACTACCACTACATAAACTTTGTGTTAAATCCATTGGGTGAAACTGAAGAAGAGGCCTGGAGTCATGTTACCATCAATGTGATAAAATACCATGACGATTATTGCAGAGACTTTTTCAGCTGGTGCGTTTGGTATACTAATGCACTCATTCCTGAACACCTGATTGTGACTCACAGATTAGGTTGCAGTAAGAATTACAGCAAATTCTGATGGGAATGGAATTTATTTTTCTCTTTTTAAAATAAGTTTTAATTTATAAAATGTAAAACAAGAGAACAAATGTTCTATTAATACATAGTATAATGAATGGACTTTTCTCATCTGTGGGTGTTCAGTGCTATAAAAAGGGAGTTGTATAAAAGGAATGTTAGAATCAAGATCCCTTATTTGGTAAATCAATATCAGTTTACACCTGAAACCCCAAGTTTGTAATTTAACCTCACATAAACCAATACAAGTAACTGAATTTTTTTCCTGAACAACAAAGAAAGTTTATAATTCACTAGAGAGCACAAGATAATTAATATTTCTATAATGTTCTCCTTTTTAATTAAGAGCTTCTCAACTGGTTGCAAAACCAGTGACTATGTGATTGCTTTCCCACATGTCTACTAAAGAAAAGAAAAATGATTAGAGTGCAAGAAATAGGTATTAAATTATACCAGATATTTCCAGTGATCTAGAGTAGGAGGATTATGACTCAGTATAGACTTATTCAGTTGCAGAATACATGTATTTCATTCCCAAAGAGAAATAACTCAGGTAACTACACCACACTCAGGAAGCTATAAACCACATTACCCTGATTCATACGAGGTTGCTACCTGGGGAGATTGGGGAATTATGTAGTCAATTATTAACCTCAACAATAATTTTCTTAATGAAATATTAAACTTATTATTTGATTTTGAAATGTTAGAGATCTCTCACTCTTCTGAACACCTAAATAGTACATAATAAGTACGAGAACTAACAGAACAGTATAAGACGTTTTAACTAAATATAACAAGAAAAAGAACAGTGATTGCCAACCCTAGACATAAGAAATCTTGATAATGAAAATGCTTTGGTATTGATTTTTTTGAATCAAATTAAAAAAAAAGGAAAATATTTCTTCTGTTTTTATTTGAGCTTTTAATTGAAATATAACAGGCAATCTGTGAACAACTTGTATGTGTACATCCCAATAAATTTTCACCAAGTGAACCATCAATTCTCAGTGCATACAAGTCAAGGAATTGAGCATTGCCAGCATCCCTCAAGCTAGCTTTGTGCCCCTCTGGTCACTACCTGCCCTTCCCAAGGCTAAACATTATTCTGACTATTACCACCATGGAATAGTTTAGCTTGTTTTTGAAAATTTATGAATGTATTTATTCTGTGTATACTGTTTTATTGGTGCTACATCTTTTACTCAGCACTACCTCATGATATTCATCCAACTTTTGCATATATTTATAGTTTTTTTCTATTGTTACATAGTACCTATTGTGTGGCTGTCATAATTTTTTTTTCTGGCTTGCTGTTGACAGACATTTAGGTAGTTTTTGTTTTTGCTTTTACAAATAGTGCTGCTCCGAGTATGATTGTACACAATTTTTGGTTAACACATGTATGCCTTTTTGTAGGTTAGATACGAGGGAAGTAAGTTGCCTAGTCATGGAGCATGTACACATTCAGCTTTAGCCATAATTGCCAAACAGTTCTCCAAAATAGTTACACCAATTTAAACTCCCACCAACGGTAAGTGAGAGTTCTGGTTGTTCCATATCCTTGCAACACTTGGCATTTTCTGTCCTTTTCATTTAGCTAGTCTGGTGGATGTATAGTGAATTCTCATTGTTCCTAATTAGCACTTTTCTAATATATCATGAAGTTGAGGACTTGTTCATATGTTTGTTAGCCACATGGGTCTCATTGTGAAAAGCATACCAAAACAGCAATTACTTCATAAGGGAAACCTGTAATTTGGTCTACATTTTAATGATTCTACATTTTAATAAACATCCCTGGAGATGATTATTAAAGCTAATATATGGCAACCATTGTCCAGCTGTATTCACCATCAGGACAGGAACTGTGTTTTAGTTACCATCGCATTTCTGGTGTCTAGCACAATGCCTTGTTTTAATTCCTTGGCTCTGCATTTTTCTTCTTTTTAAATATGAACATTTAAAACTGTACATTTCTTTGTAAGTACCGTATCAGTACTACTTTAGCTGTATCCTGCTAGTTTTATATATTGTGTTCTTCTTATTTCATAAGAAATATTTTCTAATTTTTCTTGTGATTTCTTCTTTGATCCATCAGTTATTTAGAAGTAGGTTGAATCACTTCCAAATACTTGCAGATTTTCAAGATATCTTATTTTTTAAAATTAAATGCAGTTGTGGTATAAAAATATAGAATTTCAGTCCTTTTCAACTTATTGAGACTTACTTTATGACCCAGCAAATGGTCTGTCTTAGTGTTTCATGGTGGGCTTAAAAAGAATGTATATTCTGTAGTTGTGTATAACATATAAATATCAGTTAGGTCAAGTTTTGGTAGAAGTATTCAAAATACCTCTGTGTTCTTACTAATATTTTTTTCTGCCTGTTCTATCAGTCACAAAGAAAGGGGTGTTAAAATCACCTGTGGATTTGCTAATTTCTCCTTTTAGCTCTGTTGATTTTTACTTTTTGTATTTTGAAGTTCTGTTAATGAGTGTGTTCACATTATGGACTATTATGTCTTTTTAATTTACTGATATCTGGCTTGGTGAATCTTGTACCTTTAGTTGTTTTTTCTTGTGCCAGCCAAATTCCTCAGAATGAATTTTTCAATCTTTGACCTAAAGATTATTAACCTACCTGCCATCATTCTGCAATTTCATTGCAGGAAGAAATTGGGTTTTCAAAACTTAGTTTATGACTGATAAACTTTCATTTAACTTAGAGCTTTTTGAACTTAGAGCTTTTAATATGGATCCTTGCCTCAATCTATGGTGTGTGCTTCTAAAGGACAGATCTCTTAGCCTCTGTCTCACCATTTCAAGGACAAACTTTAGTCTTCTACAGAGGTGGGAAGGGACAGTGAGGAAGAATATCTGGTGACTCTTGCCAATTCTTAAAGAGCCTCTTGTTTTTAACCTCACCTTTATTTTTGTTTTAAAGGTACCGGGTACTCCAAATTCAGCATTGTAGGAGAGATGGTGAAAAACAAATCAGGTTGCTCTTGTTTCCAAAATTTTGTTGCAGAACTGATGGTTGTATATGAATGAGCTAGTTGATAAAACTATACGAATTAAAAGACCCGAGGATCTACAGCTGAGTTACTGATGAAATTCTAACATCATAGATTTATCCTTCTTATAAGTATTTATTTGTTACCTCAATGAAAAATTATTTCTCCCATTTCTAAAGGCTTTGAACAGCAAATATTTTTTATTTTGGATTATAAATCTCCTTTTTAAATGCAGATCACCCTGGGAAGTGTAACACACTAACCTTCCCATCAGTCATTTAGATTACATTGCATAAATAATTTGACCCTTCTGGTGATCATAAAAAACTTGCCCATTCAGATTGGGTATGCAAACACAAAAAGGAAGTGTGGTTCTGCTGCATTGGGAGCTTGTAGGGTGAGTATCTAGAGCATGTGGAGCCAAAGAATGGCTAGAGTGAGGTCATGGTTATGGGTAAAGGACAAGAAGTGACAGAACACAGAACCTTATGACAAGTTGAACATGGAGAGAGAGGAGAAAATTAAAAGATAATTCTGAGGTTTTTAGAACTTATCTGTAGTTATAATTTTAATACTTAAACTCCTCTCCAAAAGCTATAAGCAGAAGTTTTAGAATTTACATAAGAATTATAAGATTTTTCTAAAATGGAATTTTTCCTCTGGACCCTTAAAAAATAGTACAGTTTAATCTTTCTTATATTGATTATGAGTAGATTTGTAAGTACCAGATTTTCTTCTGAATGAAATTATTTAATATTAATTCATCTTGTAAATTTAGAAAAGTTTTATAAGCTGCTTATTAATTTATTATTATTTTTTGATTCTGCAAGATTTTTGTCAAGTAGCTGGTATGTTTTACAGTTAATGTACTACAGAATTAATATTTAAGAAAAAGTAATTATTTCACGGTGTCTTAATTTTCTCATAGAATATTATGCTTTAGCTGTTTTTTTCTCTCCTCATATTCAAATAGTACTAATCCAAATAAAATTATAGTTAATTTTCTGATTTAAAATACTTTTATTTTCAGAGATGAGATAGCCCATATTTATACAGTTAAAAAATTTGAAATACTTATTACCTATGGAAGATTTTTAGAGGTAAATTTTGAAAATGTAATTAACTTAGGTGAATGTGTTATTTATAACACACTGGTGGTAAGAGTTCAGTTTACCTGGTTTTTCCACTGTTAAATTTGTTCCTATGGAAACTGACCTCTTGTTCTCCCTCTCTCTTTTCAGCACTTTAGAAACAGGTTACAGAAGCATTGGCCAGGAGGACATGAAATATTTATACAGTCACTACTTAGAAGCTTTGACTAACATCTTTACAGGTGTATATTTTCTCTTAAAGTTTATGCACATACATTCACAAATCTATGTGCCACGTATTTGTGTATGTCTAACAATCTAGACCACAAGAATTGAAAGAATTTCTCTGATGTGGTAATGAAACAACTCAGTAATGATGCCCCCAGGGTCTTGCAAGGCATGTGTGGGAGTGGACAGAGCAGGGATAACAGCTGAAAGTTGATGGTTACTTACTGAGAACGTTTCAGTTCCGGGACAATATGAGTGCATAGGCTCCTGCCTTGCTCCTGGTGTCTATCGATGAACAAAAAAAGTTAGAAGCAAATTAAAAGTTCAGTTTAGAGATAGAAATCATAACCTGGAGTTTGGAAGAGGCCTCCCACCCTGTTTTTGGTTTTTGTCTTCCTGAGACTACATCTAAAGTAGTCTTCTTTGGACTAAACCAAGGAAAATAATGTCATGAATGAAATGAAAACTAATAAACAAACACCTGTTCTTGAATATCAAGAAATAAAAAAGTCCTCTCTGAGAAGAAGAGCTACAACTAGGGAAATAAGTGAAGGATAACAGAAATGAGAGAGAGAGAGAGAGAGAGAGAGAGAGAGAGAGAGATTGAGATTGAGATTCAATAGTTAACTGGTCAAAGAATCAAGGGTTTTATCTGCAACTTATTCTGATGGAGAAATCTCAAAGGGTCCAAATTTAAATTTTTTAGTAGAACTTGGACAGCCAAAGTCTCCCAAAGATCCTTTCCAGAACATTGTTCTAACACCTTAGACAGAACTTAAGAAAAGGTAGATGGAATGGGGTGAAGCTAGCTCATATCAGTAGGAGATGTGCTGAACAGAAATTATATAAAAGAAAAGGTGTTTTCAGTTATTAGAAAAATGGAAGCAAAATGAGAAACTGAGGTAATCAACAATGGATTGTTATGAAGACTTTAAATTCCTAGATTCTTTTAGCCTTAATGGTAGGAAGTTGATTTTAGCACAAAGTTTTAAAATTTTCCTTTATATTTATAATTTCCTCTGGTTACTTGGCTACATCTGTACAGACTCATACATATGGTAGTGTGGAGAACAGAGGGATGGGGCAGCAACACGAATTTTGCCTTTTCTCAGTTTTCTTCCCCATTAAACCTATGTGAAAGAAACAGTGCTCTAGTAAGCCACTATGTTTCAGAGTCCTTGGTGGTGACTAGCAGAGAAGTCAGCAGAATTTTCACAATTCTGAAAGTAACTGTGATATCCTAGTAGCAGATTGGGTGGGAATAAGAGACCCACAGATATGCTATATATTAAGAAATCACTGTAGTCCCTGGACTCTAATATCTGATTTTGAATTTGAAAAATAACCTTGAATGCTGACCATAAAGAAGGCTTTTTAAAAAATGACAGAACATGTAGGTACTTTTTATTGGCACTTGCCTCCACAGAGATTACTGTGGAGGTGGGAACACTTGAACAAACAACTGTTGCGAAATCGTATCTATTGTGAAGAGACAGCTTGTTCCAAAAAAATTTAGTTTATACCATGTCCACATTTTAAAAGGATGCTTCAAATAATAAAATGGAGAAAAATGCAAATAACAGAAATTTGGCTTCAGAATCTTGAAGGGGATTTCCGAGAACTGTGGAACTTTAGGATACAATCAAATAGATGACTATTTATTTCTCTTCCAAATCTCCTCATACTTTCTTTTATGTAAGAAATTTTGTTATTTACTTATTTTCATAATTGTTTTTTACTCATAGTGTATAGAACATACTGTACTCATTCATTTCTTATATTTATTGAGCATCTATTGTGCTGGGAACTGCTTATAAAGAACTTAAAATTTAGTGTATAGTAAATATTCAATGCCTAGTTAATCAGGTTGATTAATAGTACACACTTTATGATTACGTAAATACTTTGGTCATGCAGAACAAAGATCTATAGATATTCTCAAAAGGAGGAGTTAGGTTAGCCTTTTTGAAAAATGTACCAACTTGTTTTAGAGTATTTTATTTATTCATTCATTCATTTCAAATGTTTACTGAGTGACCAACCTATGTGGTAGGTGATGTGCTAAACTTTGGAGATTAAAAAACAAACAGAATGTAGTTGTTTCCTGTCCTCACTGCACTCCTGGCACCTACCGGTTGTGTGACTTTGAGAAAATCACTTCTCATGTGTTTTGCTTTTCTCATGTGTGAAATATAAGTAATTATAATGATTATATCTAAACTGTGAGTGATATCGCAAATCCCTTCGAGCTCTAAAGTTGTATAAGGGAAGATTGAGATTTAGTCTTGAAGGACAAGAGAGATTTAAAAAGGGGAGCAAAGACTTTCCAGAAAGAGAGTTAAAAATATCCACCCCTTCCCCCGCCCCCCCGCCTCGCCCCACATACACAAGCACGAAGAAGCAAAGCCTGTTGCAACAATAGGTTTGTATGGAGAAGCAGTAGAATACAAAGGTCTGTAGGTCATATTGTGAAGAATTTTGGCAGACTGATCATTAGCCCTTAGGAGCCTTCTTTCCTTTCCATCTAGTTAGAGAAGACACAAAATTTTAGCTGAATCCAGCCCTTCTCAGCTAAAGACTACATTCCCAGCTTCTCTTGCAGCAAGGTGATCTAGTCTGCACTAGTTGGGTGAATTATACATGACAGATGCAGCTCTGTGTCATCTTCTTAAAGACAAAGCTGCTTGTCCTTGCCTTCCTCCTTCCTATGCCCACTCCTGCTGGGAAACTGTGACAACTAGAGCAACTTTGGAAGCCATGAGTTAAAGGTGGTAAAGCCACTCCTCCAGCTATGGGCTGCTAATAATATATGACTCTGTCACATGAGATAAAATACAGTGAGATGAAATATCTTTCAGTATTGGCTTTTTCATTCGGCATAATTCCCTGGAGCTGCATTATATTGTATATATATATTGATAAGTCATTTCTTTTTATTGCTGAGTAGTACTCCATGGTACAGTTACATAATATTTTGTTTAACCATTCTCTCACAAAAGAATATCTGAATTGTTTCGGTTTGGGGCTATTCTTAATAAAACTGAGATGAATATATAGGTACCAGTTTTTGTGTGGACATAAGTTTTTATTTCTGTGAGATACATGCCCAAGACTGCAATTCCCGGATCATATGATGATAAGTGTATATTTATTTAATTTTTAAAAAGAAATTGCCAAACTGTTTTCAGAGTGGTTATATCATTTTACATTCCCACCAACAATGTATAAGTGATCCAGTTTCTCCACATTCTTGCTAGCATTTGGTGTTCTCACTATTTTTAAAAATTGTAATCATTCTTATAGGTGTGTAGTAATATCTCATTGTGGAGCTAATGATGCTATACATCACTCATGTGCTTATTTGCTGTTTATCTGCTTTGATAAAATGTCTGTTCATAACTTTGTCCACTTTTTATTTTACTATTTTACTCTTTACTGTTTACTATGGTATTAGGTTTTTTTTTCCTATTTAGTTTTGCAAATTTTTTATATATTCTAAATTTGACTTTAAAATCATGGCTCTTTAAAGATTGTTAAGAAGATGAAAGGATAAAGTACAAACAGGAAAAAAATATTCGCAGACCACATATCCAACCAAGGACTAGTAGCTAGTCTTAGTCCTAGATTCTAAAGATTTCTCCTTTTTAACTAAAATTTTATAGTTTTACATTTTACATTTAAGTCCTTAACTGATTTTGAGTTTGTTTTTGAAAATGCCTCTTTTTATACCTCCAGAAATATCTGTAAAAATATTTGCCATTATTTAATTTAGATGGAGAATGGGAAAGATTGGGCTGGGGATGGAGTGAATTAGATTTTCTTAATACTCAAAGATGATATATCTCTTATCAGATGGACATCACAGGCTAGAAGATATAAACTATAACACAGGAGGAAAAATAATTCCTAGTATAGAGAATATCTAGTGTTCTTTTTATATGGTAGTAGCCAGGTACAAAGTGTCCTGAGGTGATTAAGAGAAAGGGATATTTTTTGTATATACAATTTTCATATATTTTTCTTCAAACTCATTCATCTCCTTTCAGGCCACATTTTCCTTTTAGATTAAACCATTACAATTCCTTTTGATTTCCTTCAATTACATTATTTTAATTTAATTACTTTCTGAATCATGCATAAATTTCCATATTCCCTTGAACTGAAATGGCCCATAGATAGCAAGTAAATATTTGACCTGTATAAAACAGAAATAATCTGTCCTCTAATGATTGTTTCTTGTGTATATAACCCAGAATCCACTCACCTGATACTCAAGCCAATGGGGTTGCTAAGAGCTTACATCAACCATTTTACTAAATAATATATCAAAATGGTTGATGTAAGCTCTTAGCAACCCCGTTGGCTTGCTTATATTAGCTTTATGGTCAAAGGTGGCAGTATTCCTTAGTCCTTTTGGAACAGCAAATTATTTCTTATTTTCTTGTCACTAGTTTTTGCTCAGAAAAAATGGAAGGCAGCAGAAAAAGAGGAAAACCAAATATGAGATGGATTGACTTCATAAAATAGGACATAGGCATGAGTCTGCAGGAGCTGAGCAGGGCTGTTGAGGACAGGACACGTGGACAGCATTTATTTACAGGGTTGCCAGGAGTCAGAGCTGACTCAATGGCATTTAACACACACACACACACACACACACACAGATTTTGCTCTCTGGATAAAATACACAATAGTAATCTATAGAAATTTAGAAAGGACTTTAGGATATCCTTTAAAAAAGATGATACAGCTGAATCCCTATTTTAGAGATAGACCAAGAGAGGCAGAATATTGTATTTCAACTATTATAAGATACACATTGTTTTCTCACATGTTAATGTCTCTAAAATCAGTATGTTTTCTCAAATTAATAGCATCTTACAATGGCTGTTGGCTAGGTGGCAGTCATGATGTAGTTGTCTGGTATGCATGAACTTGGTTGCTTTTGAACAACTGCATGAACTTGACGGCATTACTGGACAATAGTACCTCATGTTTCAGTCAGTGAACCACTTGAGTAAAGCATAAGTCCTGGCTGTGGTCTAAAAACTTGCATTAGTACCTTCTAGTGAGATGTATAAAGTATTAGCAGTACAACTCAGATAACACATGCTAATGGTTTGGAAAACAATCCTGGAATTTATAGTAAAGCATTCTTTTAAAGAAAAGCTGGGTAATAATATTTGGGGAAATTTGCACATCAACCACTCTTAGTAAAAAGTTGATTTAGAAAAAATGACCATGACTCTTACATATTTTGATTTTTTACACTCTATGACATTGAAGTGAACAATATATCTAAATAAATCCAAAAGAGCTTCTTTAATAAACATAAAATTTCTAAATGATAAACATTATGTCACAGTTTGACAGACATTTTTAATGCAATATTCTTCTAAAGTGTTTGAACATAATGACTTCTGATTCATTCTTATTTCTTCATCTGTTTTCCTATAAGCCAAGTTATTATCCATCCATACTCTGAAGTAAAAAAACAAAATGTTCCAATTTTGATGAAGAAATCTAATCTTTATTTCTATGATGTTAGCACAATATACTCACACAATAGCTTTAATCTGTACTTAACAAAATACATTATAGCACTTTACAAACTTTATCAGTTTGGAAAACATTGCATAACATTTTATTAAACACAATACTTTGTATATATATTATATATATTTTCATAATTTTATTTACTTTAAAAAGATAATGAACTCTCTTTATTCAATACTTGGTTTTATCAGTAAAGCACAGCCTAACAAAAGAAGAAGTGCTCTCGTTAGCAAATAAGATAAATAGAACACTAAGAAGAAGAAATACCACCTGTTAGTCTCATTTATTTTAAATTAAGGTACCAGTGGAATGTAAACAAATTTTTTTGTAATTTTTTTTTTTACAAAAAATGTGTTATCAAATATACATGCAGAGGTCTTGAGTTCTAGTGACTATCATTATATTTCCTTAACAATGTGGTACAATTTCTTAAGTCATTAAAAACTGTAGCCTTTGGCACTTTGAGTAGAAAAAAGAATATATCAATATTTATGTAAAGAAAAAGAAACTTCAATGACTAGAGAAGTACTTTAAAACCTTTTGTTAAGAAATAAGAAAGATTAGGAAATATCATACTGCACCTGAAATGCTGCAGCTTTTGTTTTTCTTCAGAGTACTAAAACCAGTCCACCTTTCTCTCTATAAATTGGCAAAAGCCAGTAGGAGTGTCATAATGGTGGTGGTGGTGAGAAGTGGGGAAGGCAACATTTTATTCCCACTCCCCTCTCTGAGAAGGAAATTGCCAGAGGGATGTAGTTGAATCTGTATTTTATTGCCAGAGTTTTCAGTTCTGCTGGTTTCAGCTAAATCCCTAATGCTTTAGGAGGTTAGACTCTATAGAAGTTTTCCATAGAAGTTGATAATGATGTGGGACTCTTCATCTCTAAACAACTGTTCTCATTGAAAACTAAACTGAGATCAGATCAACCAGCTTCGTTGTTACCTTTTTATGCCCTTGGCAATCATCAAATGTATATTAGAATTCTTAAGAAATGGTGTAAAAAAAGGTCTAATGCTAGATTCCATGAACCAAATACTTAAAATTTTAAGTTGGAAATACCTTAAAAATGTTTTGTTTTTATCCCCTTATTGATAATATTGATTTCTTTTGATTTAGGCTGAAGGCTTCCTTCAGGATAGGTAGCAAAAACTGTTATTTGCACATTAAGCACTAAAATTGTGCTTATTTAGATATTTTGAAGAAATACATTCTTAATTTAATCTGTGAAATACTTTTACTTATCAATTTGCATTTTTTTCCCGATTCTTTCTATTGGTACCTAATTAACAAAAATGTTTTAGGGAAGAAGGTAAAACCCAGCTACTATGGTTCTAATTTACTGGTTATGAGGATATTAAAAACGTTAAAAATCTGGAATTAAATGAAACTTTTGGATTACTTTTTAAATAGCAACGTAAGTCAGCTGGTTGGAAACATCTAAGGGTAGAAATGACCAACATTTCTGGCAATGTAACCCACAATGTCAAGTTTTGGTTCAGATTTCTTGTTCATAAATTCACAGCAGTACATTTTGCTCAAGGAATGTCAACTGTTATTTTTGCTTTAAAAATAGAAGAACGTATCTATAACATAAAAAATTTAAAAATCAGTAAATAAAGGACAAGCCATAAAATATAAAATATAATCACAACAATTTCAATACTCCTAAAACAATATATATTTTTAAATTATGCAAATTTACTCACTAAAATCCAGATTCCTTATTAGCAGTACCTATACTTAAATAAAAAGAAAGCAGCAAAAAAAAAAAAATATATATATATATATATGCAGAAAAGTATTAGCTATTCTCTTTTACTGAAAATATTCCAACACAATTTTTGTTGTTGAAAGCATAATTAAAAAAAAAAGATGCACAAAACCTTTTCATTTTTTGACTGTGACAGAGCCACTGCAGAGAAGCTGTGGGGTGTCCTATTCTAACACAAAGCAGCCAGCATCTTCTTAATACAGTAGCATTTCTTTGACAAGGAATTGCACACCACTATTTCACAGCTAAATAGACTTTGAGAGTTTACATGGTTTATGTACTATAATAATCAGCACCACCCATAACGAGCTTTGGGTGCAGATTCTGCAAAATGAATATATAATACTGCATGGCCTCTGCTGTAGGGAAAACATGTGTTCTGGATTCCCACAGCTAGTTATAAAGAAAAATCCCTAACATTGGCACATTCAGGAAGTAAAATAGTATACATTGAAGGAAACTGCTTTCTTTTGATACTGCCCCCTGTGAACCTTTTGAGTTTGAAGATACGTTTTAAGAAGAGTCTTCATGTTATCACATTAGTTAGGTTCTTGCATTGTGCTTTTCCCTCCCCGTAATGTGAAATCTACAAGCTTCAAGAGTCACTGAGTCCCGGGCTGATGGCGGGTAGTCTAGTTTGGTAAGTTTTCCCAATCCTGAACAGAGCATGGGTAGAATGAACCCGTGGTCTTTGGGGGTGGGTCACCCAGTTGATTGAATGGCCATCACTCAATCCTTATAAGCCCGCGTAGGGGAGGTTCCCTTGTAGAAGATATTTCTAGTGTTTTCAGGGCTGTTGCTTCTTTCAGGGATTAAGATGATGTTGCCCTTTCTGCGAAGAGTGGAGTCACGGGAAGAAGAAATGGACACCGTCTCTGAACCAATTTCGCTGCCCTCTACTGGGGTGACGCGGATGGTGGTGATTCCATGGTGGTGATGCTCATTGTTATCGATGTTGCTTCTCTTTCGATCTCCAGAACCAAAACTGTCTTTCAGTGACTCACAACTTTCTGAGTCCCTGTTGAGATCATTGAGCTCATAAGTTTGGCGGAGGCTGCCTTTTTCAGGGGCTTTCCATTTCCAGGAGCCACTGCCTTCACCTTCAGTGGATGGGATCTGTATGATGGGCCTGTTGTTCTCTGGGTGAGCCTCCACCCTTACGATCCCACTGGGTTCATGGTCTGTCAAGGTTTTGTATCGGATGGAGCCAGTGCAGGAGACTGTACTGCCTTCAGTGTTCTTGGGGCTGCTCTGGAGGACGCCCTGCTGCTTGGACATGGCTATAACCTGCATGATTCGGGGTTGGCTGTTGCTTCTGTTACAGGCCACAGTCTTCTCTGCAGCTTTCAACCATTTGGCCCGAGCAGAGCTGCTTTTGGGGGATGTGCTTATGTTTTCCTGCGTCTCTTCTGGGATGTGCACTAACTGTGAGGACCCAGGGCGAGACTGAATGGACACTCTTGGTCCCCCAGGCATGCTGTTGTTACACCCAGGGACAGTGCCAGGCTGTATCTTGAGGTATTGATTGCCAGGACCATGGTGATCTCCATTCACCCCCACCCTTGATGGCTCTGAGCTAGACCTCATTTCTATGGATCTGGGTGGTGACTGTCCAGGCTCGGTCTCTATAACTTGCAGGGACAATTTCCGACTCTCATTCTTACTCTTCCACTGTGTGAGGAGCTGCTTTGATCGGGCGGAATCCATAGAGGCATGAATGGTTGTGTTTCTTCTGACAGGGTCTTCTACAGATGGAGTGTTTGCTCTGGGCAGGGTGTTGCTGAAGGTCACCATGTTCTCCTTTCCCATGGGGCTCCGTGGGGTGATGATTTCTACATCAGCATTTGCCCTTTTGAGGTTTGTCAATGAGCTAGCATCTCTGTGGTTTCGGTTAAGGATGCCTTCTGTGTGAGCAATTCCATCACTGCTGCTACCATTTTTAGCAGATAAAACTCGGCTGGGGTCCTGATTGAGGTCTGCCAGAGACCTGAGGGCTTCTCTGTGCTGAAACATACTCTCTTCACTAGGCAGAAAATTCCCCACAGCATACAGACCCTAGTGTTGAAGAGAAATAATAAATATCATTCAGCGGAAGACATGGTTACTAAGAGTTTGTCTCAGAGGACCCACTGACCCACATAAATAAATTACGTGCTCTCTATACACCACTGACTAACACGAAATAACAAAAAACAAAAGCTACAATTGCCGGGGAAATAGTTTGTAAGTTATATCATGCATTATTGAACTAACTTCAGAAAAATGGAGCCCGTTATTTTTTATTAGTAGTTGGATTTTCTCTTTTTTCTCCATCCCACTGGATGTTTTTGCAAATTTAATCCTCTGTATGTTTTGAAAAGTCAGACAATGAGACATATATGAACTTTCTTCTGCTTTTCAAAGCAATTCATTTTTCTGGATTTAGGAATCTCATTGAGTGACACTTCAGATGGCTTAAATGATTTATTTTACCTTCCATTTTCAATCATACCTTATAATGGAAAGCAGAAGTGTGGAAAATATAGAACAATGAATCATTCATAAAACATTATCTGGTTTGACAATGAGGTCAGAAATGCATATCGCTACAACTCACATCGAGTACAGCCCTGTGCGTTCAGCATTGTACAGAGCGTTCTTGGAAGAGAGGGTAGGAACTGTCGCTAGATTGGGGCACCTGTGCTTTTCCTGATTTAAACTTGGTCTTAAGTTGGGAAGTAATATTTGATCAATTTAATGCTATAACATTAAATTTTGAGCCAAATTTTATTTAATCTTGTCTTTGTACTCAGACTATCATTTTTTATTTGGTTTAGATTTAGGGGATAAAAATTTTGAAAAGGCCAACATTCAGATTCAGAATTTTTACCCTTTTTACACATAGAGGATCTAATCCCTGCTGGATTTTCCATTTTGGAGATGCTTAGTTTAGAGATAAGAGCAAGCAGCCGATACCTATTTGCATGCTAACTTCAACAGATGGTAGTCACTGTCTACTTTTCAAATCAAACCAAAAGAATTTCATGGACCCAACATTTTACAGAGTGCTTAACAATTTACAAGGGCATTGGCTTAGAACTAATACATTTCCAATTTCAGGGCAGAGTGCAAACAAAAATGAAAGAAAGTCAAGCTCTGCCTCTCCAACTACTTTAATTCTTAGTTCAGACCTTTTTCTATTAATACTTACCTATGGTCTCACTGCCAGAGTTCCTTGGATGAGCAGTTCCTACTTAATATTCCATTAATAACTGTGCTTAAATTGTAAGTTTAGGAAAATACTCCACTAGATGGCAAGTAACTTCTGACTGTATTGTTTAATATTCATTGCCTAGCACGGTGCTTGATAAGTATAGTTGCTTAATCCTCTTTATAGTATGAGGTAGATAGTTATTATCCTCATTTATAGGTGAAGAAACAGGCTTTTCAGAGGCTATGTAACTTAGCCCAAGCAGCAGGAGACAAGATTCAAGCCTAAACCCTTTGGGCTATGGAGCCCATGCTAATTCCAGAATACCATGAAATCACGCACAAAGGCAATGTAAGAAGAAATGGACAGTTCTCAGTCTTCTTTATTTATCCTGTAACACACATTATCAGTCAGCACTCTCAGGCTTATGCACAATTCCTGAAACACTAATTTTAATTTGATCACTTTTTCCTCTATAGAAGAAAGCATGTGAATAACAATGAGATTTGAAGTGACAATCCCGACCACGCTAGTTTGTAAAAATGAAAAATAAATCATTCCTTACTTTAATCCTTTTACTATTTTTTAAACATTTTCTTGTAACACCTTTCACAAGTGCACCAAGATCACACTATTGAGAACTGCTGCTATAGACAGTTTTTATTTCTCTGTCAGCTCTTCTCAGTTTCCTTCGTTATTGCCTCTTGCTCTGCATGCTGCTTGCATGCTGGTATTCCCCAGCTGCTTTTTACTCTTATGACCTGGCAATTGTATATACTCTCATAACTATAATGGCACTTCCGCCAATAATGTCCACGATTTCCCAATCTGTTTCCCCACTACTGATGGCTCTGTTGAGCTCCAGACTTAACTCTTCAACTGCCTATTAATCCTTAAATTGAGCTCATCAACCCCCTTTCCCTCCACCAGCCTGCTTCCTCTACCATTTACCTGGTCGTCTAATGGAGCCACCATTTGCCCAGTTTTCCAACTTAGAAACCTGGCCATTGTCCCTTGTCCCTTCTGTTCCCACACCCTCCTCTTACACTTGCTCTTTCACATGTCCATTTATTTTTTTTTTTGCATGTGAGGTTTCTTCTGCTTGTATGTTCTTCTACCTTTTTTTTTTTACCTTAAGAAACAATTACTCATGTTTTAGAAACCACATCACTTCTATGAAGACTTTCCTAACTTCCTTAGGCAGTTTGCTATTCCTAAAGCACTTTGCTCATACTTTATTATATTATTTAATGTATTGTAACCATTTATGTTTTTATTAGTCTTTATGCTGTAAACTCCTTGAAGATATATCTTATTTCTCACTGTTCTGATGCTTAGTATAGCACCTGGCACAGATCGAATATTGAGTAAATGTAAAACAAACAAACAAACAAACAAATAAATAAATAAATAAAATGGGCAATCTCAGTTTCCTTATGCTGAGGATACTTCCCTAAAAGAAAGATCAGGCTTAAAATTAGAGTATTATTTAAAAATTCAATATTAGTTGGATCAGTTATATCTAGGTGCTACATTTGTGTTTTTGGGCAAGTTATATAATCTTCCAGTAAGCCTTCACTTTCACTAACATTACATTCATTAATATTCACTTTCCTCATCTGTAAAAATAATACTAGTAATAATAGTCCACGACTTTTTGGGGGAAGGGGTGGAGGGGTGTAAGGATAAAGTGAAATAATCCTTCTAGAATCATAGTTTCTGGTCCATGGTGAGAGTTTAATAAGTTATTTTACCGAAAGTGGGATATGTGTTTGGGATTAAAATGGAGGTACAGCCAGAGCTTTTTCTCATGAATATAAAGTATATTGTAAGTAAATTATTATAGTGCAGAATATTCTATGCATGCTTTCCATTTTGAACTGTGGTTTGTGCAATATTAATAACGAATTATTTACCAAGTACAGAGCAATTCCTCCTCCTATTAAAAAACCACAATAAACATCAACTGGGTGGTTCTTATACTGAGTTATCCGTGTCAGTCCACAAATGATTCCACAGATGATGAATGTGAAGACCAAAAGAGGTTTCAGAAGCTTAGAAGAGTCCGTTAATGTGGAATTGAAGTACATCTTTAAAATGAAAGGAATAGGTTAAATATGTTAGAAAAAATCATTTTCCTGTTAAGTTATAATCAAATTAAAAGTTAAACTCCAAAGTCTAACTGATACACTTGAAATTTACTGTTCCATTCCCCCTGCTATGGCTATGTTCTTTTTCTGAAAAAAAAGGAAATATATGACAAAATTCATCAAACAACAGATCTTTCATTTAATTACATGACAGTTTGAAAAAAATTGAAGCAGTAAAATTAGCCAGAAACGGTTAAGTCTCCATGTTACTGGTCACATAATTTCAGCCCATTTTTCTCACATAAGACCTAATGGACTATTGTATTAATCATATATGATGACAATTCATTGTATAACATTTATCAAATCTACACTGACTTAGAACTTACTCTTACATAAATACTGAAAGTAAAATGTGTGCACATGTGTATACTTAACACAGTTCTTTCAGTTTTAGAATTTATAACATCCATGTAGTTCACAATACATGAAGGATACTCTTACATTAAAGGGATAATAGGCTAAATAAATAACATGACTGTATAGACAAATTATTTTACCATAATATTGTTTATAGTAGCATCCAGCTTCTGCTTTCAATGCCATTGTACTGAAGGACCGCTGTGCTAAAGTTTCTTCTGTTCTGTTATTACATGGCTATATAATGGAATTAGTAGGAGACAACACTCATTCCTCTGATTTTCTCTAGGACACAGACTGACGAAAAAGACTCAGTTACTTACCGAAACGTACACAGCTGCAAAAGCAGCAAGAGTTGCATGTTGCGAAGGGAATGATTTTCTGCCAAAGGAAGACAGTCAAATTATGCTTTCTATTTCAGATGCGCTGATAATGATCATCTCAAGAACATTGGGTGGTTAAAATGTTCAACTTCAAAGCCACAAGGTAAGAAAGCAATAATCTATATTCTGGAGAAAGATCTGAGTGATAAAATAAACACTGCTAACGACCATTAATATTAAAGAATAGTAGTGATGCACCTTCCAATAGAAAGTGCTAGCTTTGTAAGGAATCAATTCGTTATACCATTGGAATGATAGTTAAAGTTGAAATGGATTGGGAAACATAATTGTTCTTTGGTATTAGAATTATGTCAGTTTAAGTAAAAGTTCATAAAACCTATGATTTTAAAGCTTTAAAAAATTTTGTATGCTCCTAAATATATGGTTTCATTTATGTTAAATTTTAAAGGACAACATTACTTTCTCACAGTAACGGGTCTAAATGAGTTTTTTTACACTCTATATAACATAGGAAAAGTCTAATTTTAACAAAATATTTCTCTGTATATTCCACTTTTAAATAATTATCATCTCAAGAATCACAGAGCATCTTATTTAGTCAAATAATTTAAGAAAGAAGGAGGTAGAGGTGGAATACAGGAGAGTGGAAGAGATACTGAAAAGGACAGACAGAAGAAGAATAAAGATTTCTTTTAATAGATAAAAAATGGAAACAATAAAATTCAGTTATAATAATGTCCTCCTAATTATTTGGTACCCAATAAAAAAGATTACCATTCAACACAGACAAGATAATATAAAAGGACCGAGAAAGAATAGAGGACATAGGTCTTAAATGTAGGTTCAAAATTACTTGAATGTACCATGAGAACTTGAATGTGTATAATTACATAATATCAGGCTCTGATTCTTCTTCAAGTCTACTTGTTAACTTACTTTTCACTCTTAAATTGATCTTCGGGAACTCAACAAATACAATTCTTATAACAATCACTTATTGTCCCTAATCTTTCTGCAATTGATTTCTTTTGAACTTCTAAAATATTATCTCTTGCCATACAAGTTTATTTTTTAGTTTATTGATTGAAAAAATTAATACATATGTAGTTTCTTGAGCTTTCTGTCCTCTATTTTTTGAAATTCAAGGTTAGGAGCTATACAGATCTTCTGGATTTACTCAAAGAAGACATAAGCAACCTCAGATATTATCCCCTTTAGAGTTTTAAAACTCTACCAAAAGGAAAATTCACATGATTTTTTAAAAATAAAATGAACATGGAGATATGAATATCATAAATATTTAGTCTTCCACTTAAGTCAGTACAGGACATATATTGATGGTAAGCCCTGAATAACTATAAATATCTGAAAATAAACCAATTGTGATAACCTAAAACCATATTGAGTATAGGGTAGATCATAGAACATCAATGGAGTTTTATAATATAAACATTAGAGGCAAGAATGTGAGGCTGAAATATGGAAAGAGATAAAGTTTTTGAATGAGCCACTAATGGGTTTTTATGGTATACTCACTAAAGAGATACAAACCAAAGAAAAATAAAAACCAAAATCATTATGAGCAAAAGATGTCTGCCCAAGGTGATACCACAAGCTGTTAATGAACAATAAAAATGCTGATATGGAATGTTCTTAATTTTCAGTTTCTAACCTGCCACTGTTGATAACTGTAAGGTCAGATCCTGAGCAAATATCTTCTACAATGTAGGAATTTTCTTTGCAAGACACGTTCAGAGAGGTATAGTTTGGCTTGCACACAGTCAAAAAGTATGGTGCCTGATATCCCGTGGACAGCTGTATGATATCTGTAATGAGAGCTGTAGAGCATAGTCCAAATACATGAACACCTATAAGCAAAAAGAAAGAAACAGTTACCAAGTTAATGCTTAATTCTGATGTTTGGGTCATCATCAACTTTATTATGCATAACATGACAACCTTCAAATCTGTTGTGATCATTTTCTCTGAGTTTATTTCAAGATGATAGTATACAAATTCCTAAACTTCTAAACAGATACTTAAGACCAAAAAATGTCATCACCAAAGTAGTAATTCAAAGTAACTTTGTCACTTTGGTTAAATAAGGCCAATTCCTAATATTATTAACCATAGGTCACTTGTCAAACACTGGAAGCATGTTAAGGTGACCAACTGTATGATTCAAGAAGGATTAAATATGGGAATGAAACAAAAGTTAAAATAATTTAAAATTTCTTAGCATGTTTGAGCTGCCAGGGCTCTCTCTCCCTGGTAGTCCCTAACTTCAGCCACAGTCGCCAAACCCTGCAGAATCGGTTCTGACTCCTTACAAGCTGTAGTTATACCAGGAATGCTAATTTAAACAGAGAAGAAGGCAGGTGGACCCTGTCCTGGAAACAATGATCGTATCCTGGGTACAGGGCTGTGGGAGCCTTCCTGCATGTTTGATGCTGTTCTTACATACCCTGGTCCAAATTCTGTCTTTTGTTTCCTGGCGCCAGTCTTAAACCATAAACTCACAAACTCAGATCCACCCTGTGCACTCGAGCTCTGTTCCTGCTTCAAGTCCCTTGCCTGGCCTTATCCTTAGGAGTCTAGCTCTGCTCACATACACAGGATCTGAACACTTGCCTGCTCCCTCAACATTGTCTTGACACCTCCAGTTCTCTCTGACTTGACAGCCTGGATTCTGATTCATGATGGTGAGAGGCACCTGAGTTGTCTGTCAGTGATCCCCTCCAGAGCAAGATCACTGGCCTGCATGTTACCTTGTTTTGCATTTCCCTTTTCTGCTGATTACCACCTAACAGCCACTCACCCAACTCCTTTTCCACCCACTCACCTGAGATTCATGACACAGGACCTTTATTTCTACATGCCAATTCCAAGCAGCAAGCAAGGTCTTGGAGGGAAATATGGGTAAGTGGAGAAACCCGTCCATTTTTACCTTTGGAGAGTGAGAATCTCCAGACTCATGAAGACGGGTATTGCCGATTCTGGGACACTGTTCTCTAGAGTTAGATGGACCATCTTCACAGTTATAAGTCTTTTCAGAGAGATTACATGCCCATTTTCCGGAGCATTTGTTACATTAGGGGAAATTTTCTCTGAGATTAGCTATATGTCCCAAAGTTTTATTTCCTTTTCTCAGTTCATGGTCCTGCTAAAAGGTCTATTCTTGTCTTACCATCTTGCTGTGCCTTGCTTAGTGGAGCAGAGTCTAGGCATGATTTAGACCAGGTTTTTCCTCTAGAAGAAGAGATAGTTATACTTAATTATCTACTGGATAGTGAATAAAGCTACCCATTCCTTTGTGATGAGAGTTGCAGGTAAAATAACCTTTTACTGACTTATTGGGAATAGATATAAAACATTCATCCTGGTATGATGTACTGTGGCTTGACTTCCTAACTCAAAAGTAAAAAAAGGCCTGTGACTCAAACAACATTAAGATGAAAAAATGAAGAGATGAAGTTTTAGATACTGGTTTGATTCAGATGCTGGTTTCTATATATCTCATAAAAAGTGAGATAAAGTTATAGTATATAACCAAGGAAAAATAGCCATGATGCAATACTTTCTGGAGACATTTCTATGTGCATTAACTTCTGGATGAAACATTACAGAATGATTAAAATGGAATTATTGATGTGGCTAAAGTAATTTCTGAAGAGTTATCCATTCATACTGACTGGCCTGTGACATTTATTCTCCACTTTAGAAAATGAACACAGATCAAATAAACAATTTTAAAATAAATATATGCTTCCACTAGAGCTAAGACAAAAATACACTGAAATGCATGGCATGCTAGTTCTCAAAACAAGACTATCCTGGTAAATAACACATTTCAGATACAGAGCCCAAATTTGGGTGTATTAACAGTTTTTTGTATAATGTAAAGCTCATCATGTACCTGAAATTACAGATCTAAATTACAGCTTTAAAGACTTAATATCTGTAATTAAATATAATGTTTCTGTTTGGAAAAAAAAAGTCCTTTTTTTGTGGTTCTCATACCCACCAACGAATCTGACGGCTCTTCTAAGGAAAGAGTTGAAGTTGCAGCCTCCAGCATTAATATTGGGCTCCAGTCCAACCCCGTTTCTTCTTTTGGACAGGCAACAGTAGAGAATTCCTTCCCCTACCATAATCTGCAAAGACAAGAGGGAGTTCAGATAGATTCAATGGGTTTGAATGAATCTCTTAACACACCATCAATTCAACAAAGTAAAGGTGTATTTTTCTTAACAGCTTTAGAGATGTGATCAACTTCTCCTGAGCATTTGAGGGAACAGTGAGAAGTTAGTGATCAGGTCACTGTAAAGAGCATTGGTTGGATCTTCTGAGCTCCTGTGTACTGGTTAAGGATGTGACAGCATCCTGGCGTTTTAATGTGGTGACAGCACCCAGACTTTGGCCCTTTGCCCAACACCACTCAGTGACTTCTAATTGATTAATCACATGGTGACTGACTCTGCTCTAATTCTTGGAATCTTGGCACTTCATCCTTAAAACTACGGAAACAGATGCCTGAGGGGAGAATAAAATAAGTACCAGAGCTAAGATCAGGAGCATTTTACTAGCAGATTATTTCAATAAACCAATTTAAGATTGAGCAGAAGGACAAACCTATGGATAGCCTGTATGAGGGTAGAAAGTTGCTATCTAAAATAGAGCTATTCAATTAAAGTTTCTGTGATGATGGACCACCCAGTATGGTAGCCATTACCCACATGTGGCTATCAAGCATTTGAAATTTAGCTGCTGCAACTGAGGAGCTTAATTTTTTTTAAATTTCATTTCATTGTATTTAATTATTTAAAATTTAAATCAATCTAGATTTAAAATGAAATAACTCCATGTGGCTGGTAACTATGTCCTGGGAGAATGCAGATTACAAAAGAATTCAGGTGAGCAGTAACGTCCCCGTGAAAACCCTGCAGGACAATGGAAATGGCATCAGTGACGTGGCTGAAGTAATTTCCGAAGTTATCCGTTCATACTGGATAGTGTTTCCTAGGTTATAAGCTATTTAGAAGATGTGTTTACAATGAACAGAGGACCATACTATAGTATCAGAAGGACTACATATATTTTTTAATTAAATTTATTGGGGTGACATTGAGTAATAAAATTATATAGGTTTTCAGGTGCACATTCAATAATATATCATCTGTATACTGCATTGTGAGTTCTCTACCCAAAGACAAATCTCCTCCCATCACCATGTATTTGACCCCCTTTACTCTTTCATACCCCCCCACCACCCTTTTCCCTCTGGTAACCACTATGCTGCTGTCTGTGTCTATGAATTTATTTGTTTTGCTCATTTGTTGCTTTCAGTTTTATTTCCCACATATGAGTGAAATTGTATAGTTTTCAACTTTTTCTGTCTTATTAATTTTTCTTAACATGATTTCTCAAGATCCATCCATATTGTCAAAAATGGCAGTATTTCATCTCTTCTTATGGCTGAGTAATATGCCATTGAATATATGTACCACACCCTCTTTATCCAATCACCTATTGAAGGACTTTGGTTGTTTTCACATCTTGGCCATCATGAATAATGCTTCAATGAACATTAGGGTGCATATATCTTTATAGATAAATGTTTTCAATTTTGGGGGGTAGATACCCAGAAGAGGGATTGCTGGGTCGTGAAAGACTTCATTAAAATAAGGTGCTGTGCACTTGCTGTAGGATTCCAGGACATAGGACATCAGTGAAGAAAGTCAATATATTAGGATATCATTTCCTTCAGGGAGTTTTCCTTGAAATCCCTTACTGTACCCTAAATGAAATTGTGTCCTCTTTGTACCTTGTCCTTCCCTTTAGCATAGCTTGATTAAAGTGCACTTTGATTATTCATTTGATTATCTCTCACTAGACTGTGACCCTCTGAGAGAAGACCCATTTCTTTTTACCTTTAATGTTCACTATCTAGCACAGTGCTTGGCACTGTGGGATTTGCACTTGTTACCTTCACTGTGGGATTCTCGTTGACTAAGTACCCTGGCATTCGGGCTGTTAGTTATTCTGTATAAGAGAAACAAGATTAGAAATTATAGGTTTTATTTATGTAAAACATTTCAAATATTAGAATTGATTTGTATAAAGTTGTGAAGCTGAGCAAAATAGGGTTATGTTGACAGTCCCTTAGACATAAATGAGTATTTCATTTTAAAGATTATAACCATGATTAGGGGCTGAAACAGATTTTCCAGGGGAAATGTCCCAGTTCTCAGAACTAGCTTAACATTTATCTTATGAAGTATTTTAAACTGTAGGTTTTTAAAAAAAACTAATGACAGTAAGCCTATGGCCTTCTGCTTAAAATGTTCAATCTGCTACATTTAATTCTGTACGTAATATGGTATGTGTATTATTATAAAGAATCTTAATTTGTAGAAAAATAATTCTCTTAATGAAACTACCAATATTCATACATGTGTGAAAATCATGTGGTATACTCGATAGACTCTTTTAAGATCAATTGTATAGAAATAATCAAAAGGAATTATTTTAAATCATTGAACATAGAGTTAATTATCCTTCTTGAAAAATATCATCCTACATTATCACTTTAAGTTAGCAGGGAAACACAGTAAGTTCCATATGCTGCATAGAGATGTGACATGATATGCCACACACATAGAATAATATAATAGTTATCTCAAATTTATCATTTCAAGAAAATTAACTACTCATTCCTAAAATGCACTGTTGTATGACTAAAAGAGTCTGATTTCATTTCACTTCTTCAATAACAATTCTGTGAATAATTGTTTCTTTCTTTTTAATTCTATGCGTAATGATGCATATCTTGTCCATAAATGCTAAATTATATTAGAATTTATTTGTATGGAACCATTAGGAAAATGTGTCTTATCTTACAACACAATAGGCATTATCTCAAATGACCTTGAGATTTCAGGAGTTTTAATATTAGTTATTTAATATGCTCAAAACTCTTATGTTAACCGAGTGTTTTCACACCATTTGGCTTGATTATAGATAGAGGGGTTTTTTGTCAGTATTTTGACATCACTCAACTGTCCCTTTCTCTAAGGAGCACATCAATTTTCTCCTCACACTTCTGTTCATTTAACCTTGATCTATATGTCATTGCATGAATTTTCAAAATGATGTAATTTGGTTTAAAGACAGAATTCTCCTCAGAGGAAGGGGAGAGGCTTCCTGATATATTGCCACATGTGCCTGCTTGTTTCCTCATTCAGAATGGCACGCTGTCATGCTGCAACGTGGTTTTAGGGACCAGTCTTTGACAATCAACTTATTTATTGCTGTTGTCATTTATAAAGAGAAACAATTTATGACAAGTATCTTTCCACAATGTTCCATCTATGCTGTACACAAGCTTGAAAAGAAATGACACAGTTAGTTCTTTTGCATATCTAATATCATGGACAGGTTTTTGGAAGATATTCCGAAGTGATTCTATTTCAGGGAGATGGAGAGAGGAAATCTATTGCTTATTATTGTATGGGTGCTGCCCTGGGAATAGACACCGTCTGGAGAACTCACAATCCAAAAAATCTTTCTTGTGAAAACATTGAAACAAAATGAATAAAAAAGTGTTATATTTATCATAGTCTCTTTAGTGTGTATATTTGCAACAAATGTCTTTTGGGAACTCTAACACATTTAAGTATTCTACATTTTGATTGTATAGTCTCCAAAAGCTAATGTTACCTTCTAGGAACTGTAATCAAATTCTGATAGAATTCTCCTATAAAGTTAGACATATTTATTCTTTAATAATATGTAACAAAATTTTACTTCCAGGGAAAAAAAAAACGCACACTTTTTTTCATTTATGTTCATTGCACGAAGATTTGATAAACCCGGTATTCTGTGTTGTTTTCTCTGAGAAATAACCTCCAAAAGAATGAACAGAATGCTTGTTTTATTATCACTCTAAAGTAAATGAAAATTAAATATTAAGAATGAAATTTTCCAACTTAAGGGCAATTTCAGAGAAATAAGAATATGCATTTTACAGACATAAAAGGAATTTTTAGTTTATCGTACATTACAAAGACAAGTTAATTTTAAAACATCCTTCAAAACATAGAAAAAAACTGAGAAGAGAACACTAAATTATTTATACATAAATACCTGTATAAAAAAATCAGTTAATCTTCATTTTGCTCACATAAAGGTCCTTTTAAAGAATATTGCTGATGTGAAGTCTTTAGTTAGCTTTGTCTTCTCTCCATGTGAATGGGTGAAAATTTTAGAAAGTGCCTCTCCTCACACAAGGAGGCTCTAAAATGGCTCTAAAAGTCATTTCCGAATGAGGGATTCATCTTTCTTTCTCTACCTCCTCTCCCATTTCATTTGGGAACAGGTCGATGCCACCAGATAAAAAGAAAATGGTATCCTTGAAAGTCAAAGATTAGAGTCTGTTATTTTCACTTTTAAGAAGAGAAGGGAAAGGAGTTAGAGTAGTAACATATGTAGTAAGAATATAGACAGAATTGTGGTTCTAGAACAAGACTACAAAAGATATAGGACCAATATTGAGAAAATGTATGTTTTGGGAAAAGGCCTTAAAGGGAAAAACAAAATTACAAAGAAATCTATATGTATGATATATGATTGGAGAGAAGGGTGTCAAAAACAGTATTTGATGTCAGCAAAGTCAGGTTTTGTTTTATTATCAAGTTGTTTACCCAAAACCTGTGAAACCAGTGTGGAAGAAAAGGATCACTGATATCCTGGATTATGCTGGAGCTTAAGAGACATGGGGAAAATTAGGGAACCTGAGGTGTAAATATTTCCCGAGTGTGCCTCTCATTCCGTTAAGAGACATGCAGCAGCTGTGAGGGCCCCGTGGAGCCCCAGAAATGCAAGGGATCTTTATGGAAGAGTCTGCACTGGGCTGCTCCCCAGGTCAAGTCCGTAGAAGGGGGTCATGGCAGATTTGTTTTGTCATTTCTCAGAACTCAAGAAAGAAGGCTTTGACCCAGAATCCTCTAGAAAGCATTCTTAAATTGCATATTATGGGAAATGAGGGAGTCCGAGAAGCAGAAACACAGTGATGAGGCCAAGGTCATTGTCCCCAGGACATTTAACAGTGTCAGCAAAGGGATCAGTGTGAGATAAATGGTGCTGGCGGGGAATGCCACAATGAGACTGGCTTTCCTAGCTGCTTGATAAAGTACACTAGGGAAGAAAAATTTTTTATATTCTGGATATATAAAAAACAAATTATTTAAATGATAAAATATCAACACAGTCTTTTTAGCAGACTCATGAACATTTGTACAGTATTTTATTTTATTTCAAATAAATCAATCATAATAAATTTGTCCATTATACCCCAACTAGGAGAAATCCTTTCTGGTGTAATAGATTTTAAGCATATATTCTTTTTGCTCTTGTAAAAGGACTGGATGATATGGATTTTTTCACAAGTCTTTAAAGAAATGACAGGAAAATGCTGTTATTCTAAGCAATATTGCACTTTAACTATGTTTTATTAGTCTGAGGCTCAGCTACTTCCAAGTATATCATTAATTAATAGTCTCAATCACTCTGGAGTTATTGGAGTTCAAATAACTCAGTTTACAAAGTATTTGAGACCTTTTAAGTAAGATATAGTTCTATGGAAAATTAAGTTCTAATTTTATCTTTTGAGAATATTTCTATGATTTATTTATAGTGCAAACAGCATGTTATGATTATTTAATATAGGGGAAATTAAAAAAAAAAACAAATCCACAGCTATATAAAAGTATAAACTGTGTAGTTGTTCTACAACTGCTAATGTACTGAACCAGAATAGGCCAATTTATTCAGGATTCTTGTAAAAACGCCATTCCAATACAGCTTTTAATTTAATAACCGCTTCCTCTGATATTCATGAGCATGATAAAAGTAAAATAAGAGTTCTTACTTTTAGAAATAAATATTATTAATCTTGAAACATGCTTCTTGTCCTTTAGGTAGGATTCTGAGTGCAGAAGAGACAATGGAGAGACTTGGCCAGTCTTATTTTATTAATGAATTTATCAAAAAGTGTGTCATTTACAATGTCTATTTTAGCAAATTAAAAACAACTATGTTTTTAATTCAATTCCAGTAGGTGAGGGTATTTTTTTATGTTACATATTTTAAAATACAAATGCCTGTTCTGGATCTAAAGTATTTTAGTGTGTGTGTGTGTGTGTGTGTGTGTGTGTGTGCACGCGCGCACCTGCGCACATGCGCACGCATGCGCCAGGAATGTGCATTATGCCCTCTTTACAGTTGTCAATGATCAGTGCTCATAATCAATAAAAGTGCTGATCTAGTAAAATTGAAACATTAAGTGTTATCAACATGCACTTTTGAGAAGAAAGCCGTTGGCTAGATAATTATTTGTTTTCTCCCTGCAGTTTTCCACACTTCAGCTACCACATAAACATGAAAAATACATTATGAGGAATTGTATCAGAAATGTTATGTTAGCCATTCGAGAATTATGCAGTTATTACAAACCTTTTCTCAGAATGATTTATGAAAGTAAACATTAGAAGCCCATCATTTTTGCAATCATATAATCTTCTTTAACTTTTAATGCCAATAATTTTAAACTATTAAGTATTGCCATATGATGTGGTCAAAACATCTCAAAGACATGATCTTTCTGGTCCAAGATTTAGAGTTCATTTTTTGTTTGCTTTTAACACATTTGCTACTCAAATGTGGTCAGTTTTAGTTTTCTGGGTCTGACAAACAATTTGGGAGCAGTTCTTACCGTAATTGCAGGTCCAGCAAAAGCCAAGCTAAGCAACATAAGAAATGGAATTGCCTCCTGCGTCGGTTCAATGTATGGCATGCTAAGACTCCGGTCATAGCAGCTGAATCCAGAGTGCACAGGTTTGAAGACATCTGTGAGTTCAAGGAAGTACAGGCTAACCACCGATGATGCCAATATAGGCAACTGAGAATGAAAGACATTAGAAGATCAATTTATTCTTATATACAGGTTGTACATAGAATCAGTACATCTCCCAAATAGGAAGCAAGTATATTCTTCCCCTTCTCTCACCACCCTCTCCAATTTCATAGTTAAAATCATTCATAAGGAGTACCGCTTCTGCCTTCAAAATATATCTCCAATCCATCCACCTCTGTCACCGGCCTGCCATGAACCCATGTCATCACTCACCTTTGCTTTTGGATTACCTTCTAACTGATGTTCTACTTCTATACTCCTCACCCCCACCCAACCATTTTTCCACCCAGCATCCCAAAGGGTCTTTTGAAAACATTATAGAGCATATCACTTCTATCTTAACCATTCCAGTGGTACCCATTCTACATCCAGATATCACACCATCGAATGCGAGTTTTGCCTGATCTGGCTCTCACTTCAGTCTCTTACATCTTCTTGTTCCATATTTATGCCACTCTCTAGCCCCTTGCCTTCTACAATCTAACTGATCTTCACTCTTCATTAAAAAAAATTGAGATATAATTGACATATAATGTTATATTTACTTTCAGGTGTACAACATAATGATATTTGTATATATTGCAAAACGATTATCACAATAAGTTTAGTCAACATCCATCACCACGCATAGTTACAAATCTTTTTTCTTGTGAAAAGAACTTTTAAGATTTTAAGATCTACTCTTTCAGCAACTTTTGAATATATAATACAGTATTATTAACTATAGTTTCCATGCTGTACATTACAGTCCCCAAGACTTACTTATCTTATAACTGGAAGTTTGCAACTTTTGACCCCCTTCGCCCATTTTGCCCACCTCCAATCCCCTCCACTGACAACCAGCAACCTGTATCTATGAGTTCAATTTGTTGTTTCAGATTTCACATGTAAGTGATATCATAGAGTATGTCTTTCTCTGTCTTCTGACTTATTTCACTTAGCATAATGCCCTTAAGTTCCACCCAAACTGTTGCAAATGTCAAGATGTCCTTCATTTTGTAACTGGATAATATCCCATTGTTCATATATGCCACATTTTCTTTATTCATTTATCTGTCAGTGGACACTCAGGTTGCTTCCATGTTTTGGATATTGTAAATAATGCTTCAATAAAGATGGGGGGCTGATATCTTTCCCAGTTGGTGTTTTAGTTTCCATTGGATTGGATAAATACCCAAAAGTGGGATTGCTGGATCATATGATATGTCTACTTTTAATTATTTGAGGGACATCCATACTGTTTTCCATAGCGGCTACACTGATTTACATTTCCACCAACAGCGGACAATGGTTCCCTTTTCACCACATCCTTGCCAACACTTGTTATTTCTTGTCTTTTTGATAATAGCCATTTCTGACAGGTGTGATGTGGTATCTCATTGTAGTTTTGATTTGCATTTCCTTAATGATCAGTGATGTTGAAGCACCATTTTGTGCACCTATTGGCCATCTATTTATCTTCTTTGGAGAAATATCTATTTAAATCCTCTGCCCATTTGTTAATTGAATTGAATTGTTTGTTTGTTATTGAGTTATATGAGTTCATTTAATCTTTTAGATATTAACCACATATCAATATATGATTTGCAAGTATTTTCTCCTATTTTGTAGGTTGCTTTTTCATTTTATTGTGCAGAAGCTTTTTAGTTGGATGTAGTCCCACAATCTTTACTCTTTTTTCTATATTAGCCAAATTCATATCTACCTAGGGTTCTTTGTATTCATTGTTCTTTCTTTTGCTCTCTTCTCTTGCCTTATTGTATGACTGGCTTCTTCTCATCATTTAATGATAACTTTCTGTACTCTGTACCTAAAGTAGTTCTCAATCCATGCTTCCCTCTACCCTTATCATCTTGCTTGATTTTCTTCATGGCATTTATGATTAACTAAAATTACCTTGTCAGTTTAATACTTCACTTATTTATTTTTCTCCTCCCTCCATGTCTCACTAAAATACATACTCCATCAAGTGAGAGTCTGCCAGTGTTATTTATCACAGAAACCCCAGGACATAAAATTTTTCCTGGCACATGGTAGATATGCAATACATCATTAATCATTTAACAAAGCAATAAATAATTGTGTATAAATGAGTAAATCTTAATGTATAACAGTAACTAGACTTAAAAGAGTTACCAGATTTAGAATTTCAGATAAACAGTGAACACTTTTTAATGTAAGTATGTCCCATGCAATATTTGGGATATACTTATACCAAAAATTATTTGTTATTTTTCTGAACTTCTAATTTCACTGAATGTCCTCCAGTTTATCTGGAAACGTAAATTAGACACAATTTACTTTCCAGATTTTGTGTTATGCATTCAATTTTTTATTCATTCTACATAAAACATGCCAAGTACTATGTCGGTGCTAATTATAATACAGCAAACAAGACATGGGCTTGGCCATCAGGATCATAAGCTTAGTGAGAGATCTGCTTTTGGCTAAAGAGAGAATACCACAAATACACTGCCTTTTAGAATCTGAAAATGCAGATTTATGTAACATTGAAAAAATTGTTTAGTTTAAGGCTTTATTACTTGTGGAGGATACAATATTTATTTAACAAAACAGAGCAGATTTGGGATAAAGATGTTACTGACCATCCATGATTTCTAGTTGTTTGGTTAAAAATAAACAAATTGACAAGACAGCATTATGTCTTCTCTTCTCAAGAGGTCTTTTTGTAATGAGGTCACAATTAAGTTCTAATATTGTACTAAAACCAATGGGATCATATGGTTTTCGAGGCTCCTAGGAGGTTCTAATATCAGCTCTTCCAATCACTACCACCAGTGTGACCTAGGAAGTGTTTTTCTTAAATCTCACAGTTTTCTTATCTATGTCATAGGTGCATTGCAAGTACCCATCATCACAGGCAGTTGAAAAGAATAAATAAAGTGTTGCAAGTAATATTCAACAATACCCGGAATGAAGACTAGTTTATAAATGTTAATATTGTCGTTGTTGTTGCTGTCGCCTTTTTCATTATGCTTTACCTGGCAATTTTTTTAAGAGTAATTTCCTCACTCTTCATTCCTCAGCACTTATTTTTATAAAATTATTATACACTGTTCTTCATTGTAGTTATCTGTTATAGATTGGTTATAGTCTATGCTATGTTTCCCAAATAAAAATCTCCTTAAGGTAGGGGTCTAATCTTATGTATTTCTCTATTTGTACTATTAATATACATCATGATGACTTCCAAATATACATGCACATACATAGATATAATAATATGTGAGTGAAAATAATTTCCTGCACTAATATTATGCATCTTAGTCCTTTTGGACGTTAGCCTTTATGAAACTGCCAATTTTTCTAGTTATGCCATTTTTCTATCCATGTATTAATATCTTTTATAATTCTGTAAAAGCATATTTCAAAACCTTCATTTGTTTTCAAACAAGGAATCATATTTTTCTTCCATTTTGATGTTTGTTTCTCTGACTTTTTTTTTTAAAGTATCTTTTACTCTTTGTCTTTTACATCAATTTTGTTTTTACAAAAGAATGATTTGAACACTCATTATAAAAAATATAATGTTTTAGGGGAAAGTAATCTTATATATTGTTTTCTTATACTATATTTTACTACTGGACAGTGTAATGAATTAAATTATAATGTTTACTTCTAACATACTTATCTTCAAAGGTATCTTTCATCTTTTGAAATGCTCAACAACAGAACTTTCTCGTGAATGTAAGAAATCTATGATTTCTTACATTCAGATGCTGTGTGCTAATTTTGACATGTATACACATAATAAAATCACACAAAAATCTTTTGATTGCATTTAAAATAAAGTTTAAAAGGAGTTTTTAAAAGGTTTATATAATCAGGCATTACGAATTATATTCTCTAGTTATGCTGTAACCAAGAAAAAAGTATAAACCACACTATTTTTATGCAGCAATATACAGGAAGGAAATTACCTGAAGATTAAGAAAATGGTTTTCAAAAAGAAAAGATTGATTTTTATAATTACCATCTGCTAAGGAATTTGTGAGTAATAATAACAGAGCAAATTTAAAGAGAAAATTATAACAGTTTTAAAGGACAGAGCAAACAAAAGAAATGTATTAAGATTACATTTACTAGATAATAATGATTTTTTTCTGATGTTAAGTTTAAAAAGACACATCTACAGTACATATAAATTATAATGCAACATTGCATGGACTCTATCATGACATTTTGTCCAGGTCAGATAGCTTACTTGTTTTTAGCATGTTGGTAATAAGGACAAACTCATTTGGGAGAGTTCGCTTTGCTCTCAGCCTGGAGTGAAGCAGGTCAATTTCATTCTTTTCCTTTTTCACAGCCATGGTGACATCAGAGTCCTCTGAGATCCTCTTAAAGCAGAAGGATCATAGTCACAGAAGGCTAATTAACGTGTATGATATTCATGACTCCTTAATTTATTCATTCAGCAAATATCTATTGAAAGCCTGCTAATGCCAGGCATTCTTCTATGTGCCAGGAATACAGTTGTGATAAAATGAAGTCCTTATACTAATGAAGATTTCATTCTTGCTAAAGAAGGTAGTTAAAAATTAAAAATTATTAGTACACTAGTACTAATACTACTAGTACAAAAACTATTAGTACTGTAAAGAAGCCAGAACAGAAGGCTGTGGTAATTGAGTACCTGGATTGCTAATTTAGATCAAGGAAGACCTCCCTGAGTAGTGTCATTTAAACAGAGATTTGAATGAGCAAGAATGAACTAACCACATAAAAACCAGGTAAAAGGCATAGTCAGAAGGGAGAACTGATATGAGGTAGAGTCAGAGAGGTGGATTTGGGACCAAATTTTGCAGAGGATTGAAAGCCATAGCAGGAGTTAGTATTTTTCATTCAAAGCATATTTGGAAACACTTTGGAGAATTTAAGCAAAGGTGTAATAAGACTTCAAATATATTTTACAAAGGTCACTCTGGCAGTTGGATTGAGTATGACTGCAGTGGTCAAAAGTAGAAGGAAGGTGAAAGTTTAGAAGGCTCTTCAAAACTTGATAAAGTACTTACTGAATAGAATTGCTGAACACCTCGTATGTGCTAGGCACTGCTCTGGGTGTGAAGAATAAAACAGTAAACAAAATAGAGAAAACTCCCTGTACTCATGAAGATTACATGCTACTGGAGGCATGACAATTGCAGTAATGCAGACAAGAGATGATGGTGGCTTTTACTCGGGTGTAGCCCTAGAGATATAAAGAAGTCGGCAGATTCTGGTATAATTTTGTAGACAGAAATGAGGACTTGTTGATGGGTTGGTTATTGAAGAGAAAACAAAGGTTGATTTCGAGGATTTGGATTTGAGCAATTGGGCCAGTGGTGTCATTTACTGGGATAGAGAAGGCTGGAAGAAGCTTGAGTAGGAGCGATCTAAGTTTCTGTTTTGGAAATATTAAAATTGAGAGATGTCTCTTGATTATCAAAATGTAGCTGTCAAGAAGAGAGTAAGATGTCAATTTGGAACTAAAGAGAGTCCAGGTTGCATGTAGAAAGCTGCAAATTATGATACTACATCACTGTCATGTATGAAGATCAACACTTGTACAAGAAATTTAAAGTTAAATTACCTCGGTTTAGATATGAATAATGTCACAAGAAGTCAAAGATTGTAATTTGTATATATTCATACTGCTCATATGTAAGAGACAACCTAGCAGAAAAAGAACATTTTATATATTAATGACAAATATAAAATGGGAGGTTGGGAACCAATCCTGTTAAGTATTCCAAAATCATATAAAATTTCACATTCACTTCACATATTGAAGTGAAATTCAAACTGGAATAAATATTAGTAGATCAAAGTAATTCCATTATGCTTATAGCCAGAAAGCAGGTTGTCACAGGTCAACACACAGTAATGACAAAATTTTCTATTTTCTACAGTGTAATCTTTAATGACACACCTTAGTACTTTTTCCTTGTAGCTAATACAGATAAATGTTCCCCTTAAAAATTGACAAAAATAATAATAGAGTATGGGACTTTATGGTTTGCGAAACTATCTTTATCCTAATTGTAGCATGTTTAGATTAATGACCATGAACCTCAAAAATATAGATTATAAAAAAACATACTAACACCTTAGTACCATTAAGAAAGGATCAGAATGAGTCTGTGACATTATCCAAGGTCTAGAAGTCTAACCTAATTTTCACAAATAAAATGGATATAGTTTACAGGACATGCATAGATTCAAGTTAAAACAGGGCAGGGTGATTGGGGGAAATCAATGCTTAGCTCAATGACTAGTTCATCTAGTTCTAAAATTATCCGCTTACTTTCACTTCTTTCACACGTCATTACTATATATAATACATTAGATTTTCTACCTCTGTTCTCTCCACAGTTTGTTTCACCCTCTACCATGCTTCCAGGCCAAGTTTCCTAGAATTCACACCTGATCATTCTTTTAAGTGTCGCTAATTATAAAACGAAGTGCACATTTTATAGAATGGCATTTATGACCGTTTATAATACAGCTTCGATCTGCCTTTCTTGTTTAATTTTGCTTCGTACCCACGCTCCACTCACCCAACCCACAAAAAGCTTCTGTTACCATCACACTAAAATCCCCCAGACATGTCCTAATCTCTTTTCACCTTTGTTTCCCATAAAAATTGTCTTTGTAAAGATTGAGATCACATAATTTTTTCTCTCTGAAACCTTCCTCATGCTCTCCATTTAGCACCGAGACTCTGCCCTGTGTACCCCACATATATCTTTATGGTAGCGCCTGTTAATCTGCCTCGGACTGTGGTTATTTGTATATTACCAGCCTTTGTCTTAAGATCAAGTACTTAAAAGTGAGACCTTTGTAATTTGCACAGTGCTTTGAATGTTGTAGATGTCCAGTAATTATTTGCTAAATTTAACCGAAGGAAATCAAGATATTACCATTAATGAAACAGAAAACATGGGCAATTTCTTAGGTGCCAGATATTGTGCTAAGTTCTATAATAGATTGTTGCATTCAGTCTGTACCTTATAAAGTATGTATTGGTATCTTCAGTTTATAGATGAGAAAACTGAGACAGAGATAGATCACATAAATTGTGCAAGGGTCACAAAGCCGGTGAGTGGGAGCACCCAGATTCTACCCAGGTGCCTACGTCCAGGATACATGCTCTAAACAGCTCTCTCCTAGGGTCTCAATCTGCTTTCCCTCTTGCATCTCTGCAATGGCTGCGATTTATTCCAAATGGGAAGAGGGTGCTGCAGAAGATAGGTACAGTTTGAAAAAAGCCACCTAGTTGCTCTTTTCTCTTAAATACTCTCACATGGTTTATCTGTCGACTCAGTCCTTATCAAACATGAAAACGGCTTCTTTTGCTCAAGTCTAATATCTATCCCTTGTAGAGCCCATTTCACTTTCAGTTCCTAAAAGTAGAATGCATTGAGCACCTAATCATATCTAAAATAAAAAGAACATTTATTGAGGTTTTGTTTAGATGTTTTCCCATAAATTATCTAATTTAATATTCTCAAACTCCTTGGGCATTTTTAGATACATTTTAAGATAAGGACGTTCCAGATAAGTGAAACAGCATGCCTGGCTTCTAAGTACTGGCTAGTAATTGAAACCTGACCTCTTAAATTCCTGGAAGCATGAGCCCCACTTTACCCTGCTGCCACTTTGGCACATATCACCATCTGGCATTAGTCTAGTGGTTTTCAGGAAAGAATAGCCCCAGGCTTCACTGAAAATATGACCTTAAAGGACAGACATGAGAGCTGGCCATGTGTCCAAGAGTGATAGGACAGCAGGCACTTTCAAATCACCTGATATTCTAAGCTCTTAAATGTTCTTCACTGGGCAGTCTCTCCAATGTAATTTTATTATTATTATTTTGGTAATATCTTAAGAACTTTTCATTATATCTTAAATGTGATCTGCTTTAATTTCACTTCTGTCTTCCCTAGTAAATGACTTGTGATATAAAATATCAGGAATTGGGCACAATTAAAGTTCTAAATGCTTTCCTGTCGTTAGTGTTTCTTTGGATCACTTTCTCCAACTGCACAGATACAGCCCAATGAATGCCTTTATCACAGCAACTGTCAGTTGTTCCTTTACTTTTCTCTCCTATTTAGTGACAAGATCGTTGAGAGCACACAAATTATCTGTTTAACCTCTCTATCCCCAGAACCTCCTCCTATAGGGAAAGACCCAACATACGGGTGTCTTCAATGTAGAATAAATTAATTGTATGGATGGATTTTTTAAGCAGAAATGTTAAATATTTAGACAGATTTTGTAGTGTGGTTAATATTTTTAAGGAGAAAAACCACAGGCTGAAAATGTCATCATTCCTGCTAAAATTTTATGATAGCAAACCAAGATTTAATACCTGATCTAATTGGTGTTTCAGCCTCTCCCAGAAGCATAACCTTAATCAACCAGTCTGGAACTTTCCAGTCAAGCACCAGTAGGGCAGCCTGTCAGATGGGCCTCCCCAATCTCCCAAAGAAAATATGTCCTGGGCCCCGAATAATTCTTTTATTTTGTTGAAAGCTCGCTTGCTCCACTCTTCTTCCCATAGAAACCTTCCATTTTGTGCAACCCCGTGGAGGCTGCTTCTAGGTGGGACGCTGCCTGATCCAGAAATTGCTTCATAAAGCCATGTAGATCTTCAAATGGTTGAATTTTGCTTCTTAACAATATGATAAAAGTAACCCTCCCCCCAACTTAAAAACCCTTATTTACTTCTACCACAGAAAATGCTCCTAATGTGAATTTCTGGAATTTTAATGATTTTTTAAAACATTAAACAACACAAGAAAGCCAAATTAAATTTTTTCGAATATCAATGGTAATTATTAGGGAAGAATGACCAGGCCAAATACATATGTTAGGTTTAATGGGAAAAAACTCTTCTATATCTTTATACCCACTCTAAAAAAACTTTACCGCTCTAAAAAAACGAATTACAATCACTCAGTGATCCAACAGTAAAGTCTAAATAATGATGTGGCTGTTTTACTACCTGAATATTGATCCAGCATTAGGCCTGCGGTAGTAAGCTTTGTAATCACCAGCTTTAACCTCAGGACCTGAAGATTTGTTCCTCTTACATCATTAGAAACTGAAGTATGTGCCTTCTCTTAGAAAGCATTTTGTTCTTTAAACCAAATTAGAGACTAAGACCCAAGGCTAGCTACCTGTATTTCAGTTGTTAAAAATAATTGCTTTTAAATCTTTTCTTCCAGCTACAATTTCATTTCCCTTAGAACATACACCTGACTTTTAAAAATATAGGTACTAATAGCAATTTAATGCTACTAATATTTTCCAGGTACTGTGTAAAATACTTTACATATCTGAACTCATGCAATCTTTACAGCACCTTTTTGTTGAAGGTGTTGTTATCATCCCCATCTTACAGATGAGGGAACTGAGGCACAGAATGATTACATGAGTTGTGTAAGATGATTCAGTCTGTTAGCTAGAATATAAACAAGAAATCTGGCTCCTGAATTCATATTTATAATCATTACACCTACTGCCCCTTGCTAAAGACTTCCAGCACTGACCTTTATCTTCTCAAAGACATTGAGAAATGTCCAGAATAAATACAAAGTACATTTTTCTTTAAATATTATAAATGTCACCCTTTAATTTCTGCCGCAATATTATGCATGCATTTTTTATATATCCCCCACAAAATGAGATCCTAATATACTAAGATTAAATAGCATTTTCACTATTAGTGAGATTATCTAATATAGAGAGAGTATAGATATTTTCACCTGAACGGTTTTACAAAGGAAGTACATAGTACCTTTGGGATCCACCATATATTTCTTAATATAAAACAAAATAGGAGTTAAGGGGGAAAAAAATCATTGTCATTGCAATAATGTCAGGGAAATGAGATGTAACTAAAGACTTTGTATTTGAGGTATGGAATAAGAAGCAAATTTCTGATTTTAAGATCTAAAATGACACATTATCTTATGTTATAGATACAGAAATTATTGAATTAGAGACATCGGTATTTTGAAATTATTTTTTTCAAGTTGCTTATTAAATTCAGGTATCAATTATCATTAAACCTTTTTACTTAACCACAATAAAAATTTATATCTTCTATTATGTAATAGTTAACCAATTTATTTATATTTATTAAATGCATTCTGTGTGCTTGATATATTTTAACTTGTAAATTATCCAGAGATGAGATTTCTAATCTAATTTTGGAGATGAGAAATTAACAATGTATCATGAGCTACTCTCTCTTTCTAAGCTTGTCTCCTATATACTTAGAAGATGTACATTATGCAACTACCTTCAAGAATTAAAGATTGTCCAAGGCTCCCTAAGACTCTATTTACATGAATGTATCTCTGAAAGGGATTGATGCATATAAAAGAAATATTGAAGGTGGGCTATTAATATGGGACATTAATAACTTTTATTTTCTAGCATTCTAAGGCTGTGATTCATTTAAGTATGATTGTATTATGTGTTTCACTGTGATATGCATCAAAAAGTCAGAAGAGCATATATGCAAGCCAAATACAATATAACATAGGATAGAAGTACATCTGACAAAGAAGCACATTTTATTACTAAAGTCTTAAATTAATATCTCTAAGTACTGATGCATCACTTGACCAACACAAAAACCTGGGAAGGTAAATGGTTTGAACCAAGAGTAAAAGAGTAAATGAGATTGTGCGTGCGTGTGTGTGTGTGCGTGTGCGTGCGCGTGTGCGTGGTATATGGAGCTAAGGGGTCCTATCCTGAATCCTGCCTTGGAGGAGGAGAAGTCCTTGCCTCGCTGTCCAAGCTCAGGCTCTGCCTTTCTGTTATGCTAAACAACTCCTGCCTGGATTGGATAATTGCTCTCCTCATTGAGATTTTTACTATGGCCTGAAAATGAAGAAACAACACAGGAAAGAATATAGGTCTGAAGCACAGCTCACTAAGGTCTTTGTGCATCTTGTGGTCATCTCCTACCTCGCCTCTACTCTGCTGAGTGACCTCTGCAATCTTAAGATGAAAGGGGGGTGGTGAAAGAACAGAGCCTGTTGAGTCAAGTGGGCTGGTGGCTTTGGAAGGAGCAGTTCTTAAAGTCATTATAGCCCCACGGAGCAGGCATCCTCTAGGAGGTGCTCCAGTTGGTCCTTCTTAGACATGTTGGAACATACATCTGGGCACCAAAGTCTTAGCAATTTCATCCCCTGTTTCTGAACAGGACTGAAAGGACTACTAGCCTTCAGGGTCAGTCAAGGAAGATAAAGGCCAAGGCCAAAGCCAGGGTTCACTATAGACTCTATCTCCCTATCTCTATTAATTAAGTTGCTAGATTTCTTGACCAACACAACAATTAATGGAACACAAATATATTGTCTGTTCTCTGCAATTTCTGTTGTTCTAGAGGCTGGTGTTAAAAAGTGAATAATAAGAGGAACTCTTTCTTAATTATCTCCTGGTCTAACTACCTAAAAAGTCACTAGAATCAATATTATTCATAAAATAACCATATATGTGAAGTAAATTTTGAAGAATCTACCATCAAGAAACCAAATGAGAACTTAGGATGGAAGAGTTTCAAGTGTTCATCTCTCCGTAGTATACAGTTTATAACAGGTTGCTGTCCATCTTTTTGTAAGGTTTTCCCATAAAAAAGACTTATGATCTATACTCAAATCTTTACAGTTGAAAGTTCTCCATGTTTTAATCATTCAAATCTCAGTTGCTACAATATAAGTATCTCCAGATCATCACGCAAGAGGCAAAAAAACCCTGTTACTTATTTAGGGTATATCTGACTGCCTTAGGGAAATTCAAATGAATCTCACCCTAGTAGCCTAAATGAGGTCACTTTTTCTCTCAAATTGGATTATCTTTTGGATCATTCATAATGTTTTGGAGAATATATATCTTCTATATATCTCCTATGTATAGAAGATGCTCAATATTGTTAATTCTCTCCCACTGACAAGGTCCAGTGAGGGTACTTAAGGCAAGTGGTCTCCATTTCGTGAGTGTGAGTGTGTATGTACCTCTATCAATAAAAAATGAGCATTACTTCTAATAAGCATTTGTTGTTATGCATTTATATATTTATAATGAATTTCTGATCATTGTATGTATATTATAAAACAAAGCTAAATGCATGATACAAAGATAAAATCAGAAAAACAAACTCCTTTCCAGGGAATCTAGTAATATCTAAAGCCACAAAGAATGCTTACTTTAGACAAGATGGGTGGGAGCAAGTATTGGTAAGTGAGGAAGAGAAAACTCATTTTCTAGGCACTGAGTTTGCATTAGAAATTGTTAGCCCTATTATACAACTTTTCTAAAATCGAAGGGTAACAAAAACTAATGTGCCCACAATATTTTCACCATTTTACTGAGGAGAAAACTGAGGCTTGGAGGAAGTAAGTTACTTGCTCAGGATTACAAAGCTACTAAGTAGACCAGGTAAAAAACTATGTTATTTTATAATAACAAAAACTCGATATCTAGTAGTTTGTTCTACCATAGCACACACACACACACACAAAAATCGTCTTTGCTGGCATGTGTGCCTTTATGTAACTAAAACACTTTTTTATGAAAATGAAAACTATAACTTGTTTGTTTCAACGATGCCTCTCTTTGAAGTCTCAAATCTCAGATAAACCATAGGTATGCCCTACATCATAAAAAGAGTATAAGTAATACCAAGAAATGAGGACTCATAGACCTTAGAGGTTGATTTAATCTTCAATTGTTCAATAATTCATGAGGCAGAGCAAAATCTTTGATGGGACATTCATCATCACTTACTTTACAAATAAAAATGTCTCCATTGGCTAAAAAAAAGAAAGTTAAAGGAAAATTTATGTCTATAATTATTAGTCCTGTTTTATTCCATCCATTCACAGAAAATTTATTGAAATTTTACTATGGACTAGGAAGTATGCCAGTAATGGTTTCATATTATTTCCATTAATTTAACCAAAAGGCACATAACAAGCAATCAATAAATATTTACTCAATGAGTAAATGCACTGTCGTGAAAGTACAAACAGCTTATACCCCAGCGTTTCATTTTAGCACTACTTTTAGGAGAGTACTTAATATAAGATTGGTCTCTTTTGGATTCTGACCATTAGGAACCAGTTTCTGACGCATGATTAGACTTTATTAAATGTCGATTTTACTTTTAAGACAATCCCACAGCACAGGCTTTTGGTGAGGACATTAAGTTGTGGACAGTTCACGGTTCCCACTCCCAAACAACAGTCTGTTCAATGTACTGACACCTGTTTACTTTCTTCTTAAAATAAATTGATTTTAATTACCTGTGTTTTGTTTCCCTTTAAGTTACGCCTAAATGATCTAATGTCAGTTTTAGAAGAATGTATAGAAGCCATCTTGTTACAGAAAATAGGAAAGAAATTATCCTGCTTTATGTTGATTAACATAAATGTTTTATGATTAAAAAATAACCATATAGTAATGGACCTAAGGGGAGTTGATTCAGAATCTAATTACTGACAGGAAAAACATCTCAACATTAATTGTGTCAAAATTAGCATTTCTGTCTTTGGCTTCTACATTCCAAAATCCACTTGACCATGAGGAAATTACCCCATTCCATAGTTATCTGAAAGTACACTTCTCAGTTAATTAATTCTAGAAGAAACTAGAGAAAGCTGAAATGTTCATAATTAGACACTTCACACTTTGAATACAAACATTCTTTTTCTTGTGGCCAACATGGGAGAATAGCACTACTTGGATTTCAGACAAGTTCTTGGACCTCCCTGAGTCTCTGTTAAACAGTATTAACATCTACTCTTCAGTTGTCTTTAAAGAATCAAATGAGATAATGTATGTGAGGAAAATACATTAAACTGTAACAAAAAATTCAAAGTTATTTTGTTACCAATGATGTAAATTATGTTCCTCCGCCTCCCAATGTTTCCTGTTTCCTATACTTACTGTCTGTCAGAGACCTCATGTCAGGAGAAAAAATTGTGAAATGATAGGTGGGCAATTAGGCAACAAGAGAGAAAAATATCACTTCCAATCTTATGATCTTTAGCTGTATCCATGCTTTTCAATGAACCTAGCAATTTGGAAAAATAGAAGGTTCATTCATAATAGCTTTAACATGTTGTTTAATGTGATGTGTACCGCAGGTATTTAGATAGAACTTTCAAACAGCTAGCACAATTTGTTCGCACGTAGAATTAGAATGACCTGTATTCTGAGTGTTGTAATCCAGGGGGAAACTTTCTAATATAAAGAATTCCAGAAATAGTAATAATTAGAAATGAGCACTAGAATAGGAGTCTGGAGACTTAGGTTCTATTCCTGATCTGACATTAACCATAATGTGCATTAAGGTAACTCAGTTAACCTTTTCAAGCCATAATTTGCTCATTTGTGATAGAAGAAAGAATCAAACCAGATGTTCTTGTAGTATATGATTTTATTAAGCTAATTCTGTAATGAGACATTTCCTCACTTTTTTTTTTTAAAGAGAGGTTGCTTGAAAAAATATACATCGCTAAGAGGAAATCTGTTGTAATATTTGTAATACATTCCCAACATAAACAGTAATAATTGTGCCCCACATGCTTTTTATTAAACAAGCCAGCCTAAAACAACCCAAATACCTAAAGGAGTCTCCACGGTTTGCTCATAGATTGGGTCCCCATTACCCACCCTTACATGCATTCACTCATATCTTTTATTTTCTCATGCTTTTTCTCCTAATCCTGCTTGGCTTGGCACCTCTCTCTTTCTATTATCTCTTTAGGATTATTTTCTCCACTCTATCTTTCTCATAAACTGTAGATTCTCCTTTCCTAAATTTTACTTCAGTTCCAACTCTTCTCTCTCACTCCACCCATAGCTCCTCATTCAGTCTCCACAGAAGACTCATGGGTACCATTTGGGCTTGCCCAAAGGACACACCTTTTTAGGTAGATAGTCATTGTGCCATCTACACATCCATGTCAGAATACTTTAAGGAGAGGATAGCACTAACGAAGCCAAATTCAGTAGCCGAATGAAGAGAAAGATCTCTATTCCACAACTCAGATGGAGCCCCAACCAGACTTCTTCCAAGTACATCCCTTCAGATACCACGGAGCTAACCTAGCCATGGCAGAGGCAGCTCTCCCCATCCACATCATCATTAAGTTTGGCATTATTATTAGAAGCCTGTGCGAGGTGGGGTGGTGTGATGGCAACGCAAGAGCGAGATGGACAAGCACTCAAACAAGTCCTGCCTCCTTCACTTAATTGCCGTGTGTCCCCAGAAAGCTATTTAGCTCTCTCGCTACAATTTGCTGATTAAAAATATAAAGATAATAATACCTTCTTGGTACTACCTTAATATAATATTAATACTACCTTCTAGAGTAGTTCTCAGGATTAAAGAAAATGTATGCCCAGAGTCATTCACATACGGGAGGCTTGAAATGGACTATTCTTTTTCGATTACTATTATTATCATTGTAATTGTTATTAATCTCCCTTCGAGGTTGGTAGAAGCCAGTATTTATCTTTTCCTGTTAGAGAAAAGTAGGACAAAGAATATTTTGAGTGACTTGGCTATTGAGACACAGTAGGACAATAATGGTGCCTAGGAATAATATCAAATTCCCCAGTAGCAGACTCTGTGTTCAGTGTTTGGTCCTGGTATTTGTGGAAATGTTCTCATTTAGTCTCTCTAAAACTTAGAATCTATTATCTTCTCTATTTCCTTTTTCTTTTTCATCAAAGGACTTTGCAACTTTAAAAGAGGAAGAAAGATTTGTCAGTTCATCTCTACTGACAGGGTTTGGAGTACTTTAAGCAGACTATCTCTCTATGCCATCTAGAACAGTGAAAAAATGTACAGCTACAATTTTGGTATGTGCTATGCAGAAATGTTAGGATTTTGTACTTTCAACTGATGCTAAGGTTTATATAAAAATAAATAAGGTAGCTATATTTCCTAGCAAGATCAAATGAGTTACGTAGTTTTCGCATTAGAACACGAGCTAGAACAGAAATTTTGTGAATTAATATTGGCTCATTAAGGATCTGTGGGCACTGTCCAGTGGGAAGAACACAAAAATTGTTTTAAGGTTTTGTCAAGAAACCACACTGTCAAAACATGATGTTCAGATTGAACATCCCTCGGTATCTTTGCTCAAACAAGGCTTTTTGGGCTTCTCCAGGTAGGACGGCAAAAGGGAAACAATGGTTGCTACTCCTGAACACACTGTCTACATACTGACCTTGGAGTCATCCACCTGTATTAATAAAACCCCAAAGCACATCCATTAAGTACAACATTTAAATTAGTAAATACTTTCTGTATAATTTCAAGTTTGTTGTGTTTAAAATATTCTGAATCAGTAATACTTCCGATGCTGTTATGCTCACTGGAGAGGGATGACATTCTTACCCACTCTGTGTTTGTGCATGCCTGTGTGCAGGTGCGTGTGTGTGTGTGTGTATAAAAAGCAAGAAATTTCAGACTACAAAAATATCTTTGCATGTAGGTCAGACATAGCTCTTTTATCTCCATAAAGTCAACATCAGATTAGTAATAAAAATGTATGTCATAAAGCAGAATGTTTAAATGAAAAGACTCTCTCTCCCATTTATTTATTAAAAATTTATATCTTTTTGACTTAAAATCTAATTTTTCTTTTGTTTATATTATGTACTGAATCAATATGAACTCCGATCTTTGAACAGGATGACTGAGAACAAAACAGTCCAAGCACAGGTGGGACCATTATAATGCTTTGCATGAAGGAAATGCATGTCGGCCCACAGACAACCAGCCTGATCACATAATACCGGGTTAGTAAGTACTCAGTCTAGGTGTGCTGCCAGCTGCAGTTGCCACTGTAAGTGATATAGCCTTCACTTGGAGAGCATTTTGGAACTTTAAAGGCAAGATAAACCTTTTCTTCAGTGGAACATTCCTTTTTACCTGCTTTTCTGTTTAACCTGATAAGGCCTTGAATGTGCTTGTTTTGAAAATTCCTTTCGTCCCTTGACCTTTCTTTTCCCAAGTTGAACAATACAAAGTAGACTTATCAAACTTGTTTGCAAAGTAAAGTACCATACTGGAAACCAGGTGTTTTTCAAATCACCATGTAATATTGATAGATTTAATTACTGTCAACCATAAACTTATCAGCAGTCAATTGGCAGCAAAAACCAAAGATATAGGAAAAATTAATTATATCTATTAACTTAATGTTTGCTTAATGTCAAGTTTGGTGGTGAACTAAGACGAGATTACTTGATTTTAACAGCTGAACACCTCAGCTACATGTCCACAGGAATATAATTAGAGAGACCCTGACACTCTGCAAATGGGCTGTCAGCATCCCCATTCTCTCCCTACACCTAGTCATGGGGACATGTTGAGGGAACGCTAGGTGCTAACTAGTGAGCCGGTGGGAGAGTATACACTGTTCACCAAGTCTTTGGGCTTATAGGGGCCCCATGGAGGAGAAACTCAGCTGAGGAAGCTGGCTTGTTGTCAGGCAAAACCGTATCACCTTGTCAACGTGCTCTCACTTAGACTTTTTACCAGTGGGAAACCATAGGAAGTAACTTTGCCTATTTGAATATTCTTTCAACATGTTGAGAGACAGTTATTGCGTTGGTTAAGAGCATGCGCTCTGAGTGAATACATGGCTCTGACTCTGACCTTGCTTTGGAAACCCTGGCAAGTTGACATCTATTAGTTTCAGTTTCTTCTTCAAAATATGGATTCTTAATGAGAATCTCTGAAGATTCAGAGATCTGGTGCATGTAAAGTATTTAGTTTTATTCTTAGTGCATATTCGGTGCTTCATAAATGATTTCCATTATTATTGTGCAAATTATAAATAGCACTCAGCTATTTACTCTCCCCATTCAGCTCCATTAAGATAGGTCAATTTCAGGCGAACTCTGGAACCCAAATCGCTTGAGAAATTAGGAGAGGAGGGGGCTTCTTCTGAACCATGGGAACTTCCAAGCCAGATCTTGTCAGGACACGCTCCCTTAAGGCCAGCCCAGAAGTAAAATAATCCATTCAGGTCAAGGGCAGTTATGAGAGAGAAAAGGAACTGACACATCTTGAGTGCCTACTCTATCTCAGGAGTGATGTTTGGGGTTTTTATGCTTTCACCTCATAATATATTCTAAGATGTGGGTGTTACAATTTCTTTTATATATGTATATTCATATTATATCATATAATTTCTATTACATATGCAGAAACTGAGGATGAGAGAAGTAACTTGGCCAGAATTATCCACATAGTATCTGGCATAAGTGGTGTATGAACCAGGTCAATCTGTCTGTAAGGCCCTGGCCGTTCTCAGTAGACCGTGAGGCCATTTTTCTGCCATAATTCAGTCTAACCTGATTTGAGCACTCTCTAGTCTGAATGAAAGTTGACCCTCTGTTTCCTGGTTAAAGTTTCTTCACATCTCATACTTATCATGAATAGCAATTTAAAGTATCTATGATGTCACTGACTTGAGACTCAGAGACTGTTTTCTCCTCAAAATCTAGTCCTTTTTGCCTCATTTTGTTACTTAAATTTGTGTCTGAAGTAACAACAAAGGCTTGACATATCTGCTCTGGGCTGATATGTGATGGAAGATTCACTTTTCCGTTTTAATTGCTAAGGTCTTGGAAAACTATGTCGTAAAATGTCATTATTCCCTAGCATCTTACTGATGTGTTAATTCATGTTATATTTATTCATCCTCCAAAGGATTCATTCTCACCGCCTTCAAAATGAGTCATTCCAAAGGAGTTTATAGCGCATCTTGCCAACTCCCTAAATAACTGGCATACTAATGTCCTCTCCCATTGTTTTCTACAGGATCTTGCATTTAACTTTCAGGGAGATAACTTGCAATCCAGTTTTGTGGGTCTTCCTTTAAAGTCTGTTATCCCCAAGATGTAATGTCATAAATGCTCATTCGAACTCCATGAATTGTCTTCAAGTAATTATTTTATAGCTTATCCCAGTAAGGAGTTCATAGAGGGTATCTGACTGGGTCAAAGTGAATGGAATGGTTTTGGACTATTCCCACTCAGGGAAAAGAAGTAACATTAGTGGCATGTTTGTTCCCAGACATGCGTTTCAAATGCATTATGAGAAATTTTTACTTTTAAAATTCAAGATTAAGGGACATGTACTCCCGTTAAAGGTACCGCAAAAGTGCACACACTGCTTCATTAAAGGTACATCCTTAATTCTCCAGTTGCATCCTCTTTCAGGAAAATATTTTCCTCGAAGCCGTATGGCTGCAATCCATACATAGTCAGCTTCTAGCTGACCTCAGGTATGCCTCATCCTGGAGGTGGAACCCAGCAAGAAACTGATTTCTCCGAGACAGATATGATAGATCCAGATATGAATGGAAGTGCTTTAGTGCAAAACCACAATAGATTAGCAATGTGACATACGGCCTGACAGGATTTAGGTTGAAGGCAGGTATCCTATCTTTCTATTCTTTTACCCTTTTCATAGAATCTTCTGCTACTCACATTTTTCCCGAGAAAACTCTTTCTTACCTTTCAGCAAAATTACCTGAACAATGGCTTCAGAATATCTTGTGGAAAGAGGAAGGGCAAAAATAAATGAACCTATTAAATACTTTAAATAAACAGGATAATATCTTTTCTTTTCTATGAGTCATGGATGAAGGAGTCAGCCATCATTTCTCTGAGACTTATGCAAGTCACATACATCTCCCTTAAAATTGAAACTATTTTAAAAATTTGTGACTCCTAAGAGAAATTTACAAATCTACTGTTAGCTATGAGGACAATATGACTATGTCCCTTCCCCCAAGTTTCAAGGCAGTGACTATCCCTCAACACAGATAAGCCTCACAATCAACAAATACAGAATCTACTCTCTGTACTTGGAAGTGCTAAGCCTCCATATTTGGCTGAAAAGACGGCCAAGGAGGGATATTTATAATTCAGCAAGTCTTATTCTCTATGCAATCCAGGCTCTAATTACGTGGAACATAGTTTCATGCTCAAAACCATCTGATTTCACTAAACCTATCCAATACATTTATTTTCTACCTATGATTTAATAAACCTCTTGCTTAAAAATGTCTTCCTAACATAATGTACCACAGTGCATGGAATCACTGTACCTGTCAATCTTTATAACCCTCCCATAAATTGTTCCTCCCTTAAATACTGCATTTTGGTAAATTAGAGGTTCATTATGAATACATGCAGGTTAATTGCTTATCTGTAATACTGCTCAGCACAGAATAAGTGCACATATACAAAACATGTAAAATCAGATGATGTCACTTATTTTATGTACGGATATGTATATATACATGTATGTATACATGCATGTATGTATGTGTGTATATACATAATTGTTTGTTAATCATGGAAAAGGGCCAATAGATTGAAGCATAGAGATGTGGACTCAATTTTAGAAGCAAATGTGAGCACCATGGTAATTCTAATGAGAGGGATTTAATTTTTTTTTTTTGTAATAAAGCAATCAATATTCCTAATACTATATAAACATCCCCAGCCCTCATATAACCCCGGGCATGGATGGCTGCGTGCTTTTGAATTCTTAATAAATGCTCACAAAATTCGAGATACATTCTCGCAGATTGAAGACACAAATCCCGAAATATCGGCATCATGGCCCCTCTGGGCCACGGACGCTCTGCACAGAGGCACGACAGGAGGGCCGGGGAACGAGCCCCGCACTCACTCACACAGGTATCCTTCCCTGCAGGCCACCCGGCAGCGACACCGCTAGTGGTAGTCACCCCGGGCTGGCAGGCACTCCCAGGCACACTCGGGGGAGCTCCCGAGAACGCTGGGGAAGGGGGAGAGCTGGGCATTCGGGGACAGCGGCGCGCACCCTGGCACGGACTCCGAGCCTCCGACATCGTCCAGGACCCGAATCCGCTCCGGAGCTGCCCGGAGGATCTGCATTATGCCAAGGCGCTGGGCCAACTCACCTCGACAAAATAAAAGCAGGGCAGGAGGGTGACGCTGTCCTTGATCACTTTGCCCTTTGGCCTCTCCTTCGCCGACATCCCGGCCGCCTGCCCGTGTGCGCGTCCTCCCCTGAGCGAGGTGTGCACCGCGCAGCCGAGGCGAGCTGCCTCCTCCAGCCGCAAGTGCCCGGCGCCGCTGATGTCACATTCCCCGCGGGCACCGCTGGAACCAGCGCGCTGCGTGCAGCGCCCCCGCCTCCGCCCGCCCCTCTTTGCAGCAACCCAGCGGCTCTCGCAGCCCGCAGGTCCTCTTCCTCCCTACTCTAATTTTCTCCGCGCAGAGACGTCCAGCTCCCTCCTCCAAACTGTTGCTGCAATGGCTTCCCCTCCCCGCCAACCTTCCTCTGCTCTCCACCGCCCCTGCGAGGCTTCGGGGCTGTCGGAACTTGACGTCAAGAATCGCAAAAGGGGGACGCAACCCTGGGTTCTGCAGCAGTGAGCCCTAGGTGCTCAGGTGCCCACGCGCCCCTGGGAAGTCTCCTGGTCACTCTAGGAACCCAACTTCAGGACTACTGGAGAACAGAAGCTAGCCCCTGCGCCCTGACCAACAGTGTGAAAACAAACCTCCACCTGCGTTTTAATTTAAAACTTGAATCCCGTATTGAAAAGTAGGCCGTGGTGGGAACTCATTTAGAGCTGGCTGCTATCCAGGAACGACGGCCCCTTCTGAGGATTCTCTGCCTAGAGGACTCCCCGGCAGAGTCCTGCAACACACATGCACCCGCCATCTGGGCATGGTGAGGGCCCCCTGCATCAAGGAGGCAGATGTGTAGGATCTTCATTGAGCCCCAAGGCGAGGTTGTGTTCTGACCTCATCCTCACACCCCCAGAACGTCAGTCTTACAGTTACAACCGCAAAAGGCAGTACTTACACGTAAATAACCTGAACAAAGTCCTTCACCTTTGGAGCAGTGTGCATGGCCAATCTCAACTTTGTGATAATTTTGGCAACCCAAAAGTGGAGAAAAACACCCAGCAAACATAAAACAGTTTATTATACTAATAAAGGTAACACCCTTCCATTATCATATGCCTCATGCCATTTTCAGCTTCTCCAAAATCTCTATTTCAAGCCAATGACAGTCGATTCCCACCCCCACTTTCAGCTCATTTCTTTACTTGCTACACTGTCCTAGTCAGCCCCCGCTGCTGTAACAAAATACCATGGACTGGGTGGTTTAAACTGCAGACATTTGTTTCACACTGTTCAGGAGGCTGGAAGCCTGAGATCAGGCCAGATAGTGGGGAGGGTTCTCCCTGTATCTTCGGATGCTGGGGAAAGAGACCTCTCTTTCTGATGTCTTCTGATGAGGGCACTAATCTCATCATGAAGAGCCACCCTCATGACCTCATCTAAACCTAATTATCTCTCAAGGGACCCTACCCCAAATGATCACTTGGGATGTCAACATATGAATTGGAGGTAGGGGACACAAACATTCAGTCCCTAACATACTCCAATAGGTCTTTGGCAGCCTGGGGACATTCTGATCCACCAACGCCCACATTTCACTTCCACAGCCACCTCATGCCCTCACTTTCTTCCATCAGGGTGGGCTTCCAGAGTCTGGCAGTATAATTCTTCATTTCCCCTCCCTATTTACTATACTCACTTGGCAAAATCCCAGCCACCGTTAAACCCAATTCTCTGCCCTTACCAGAATAACTTAAAGTGGCTGGAGAAAAACACACAGCTATGCGGTCTTGTCTTACCTGAGACACAGACCACAAACTTCAGATAGGCCCCACTAGCTCACAATCCTCGTATTTTTCCATAGTCTGTTCACCTTCTGACTCTCCTAGGACCAACTCACACCTTCTCCTCTATCTTCAAATCTCGTCATTCTCAGGTCATTCAACTCTTATTTCACCATCCACACCACAGCTACCTCCTTTTCTCACTTGAACTGGCACAGTGGCCTCCTGTCTTACCAGGTTCAAACATTGCTACCCTTGTAACCTACAAACCATTCCCTAGACAGCAGCCAAAATGATCTTCTGAAAAGTAAATCCAATTATGTCATTCCTCTGCTCAAACCCTCCAAGTGCTCTTTGTCACATTCAGGAGAAAATTGGAAATCCCCACCAATTCCTCAAAGCCCCACCCAAGGGCCCTGCCCCATCCATGGGCCTCATTCACTTTGTGCCTCAGTGGTCTGACAATCCCAGTCTAGTTTTTTGCTGCCTTTTACACTTACTGTTCCTTTGTCCAGAAAGACTGTTCTGCCAACACTGCATGGCTTAACCTCTTACTTAAGCCATTGCTTCATACCATTGCTCAAATTTAACTCTCCAGGGAAGGTTTCTTTGACCATTCACGCTATCAGAGTAGCACGGCCACCATCACTCTTTATTCTTTCCTGTTATCTTATTTTTTTTCATAGACTTATCACTATTTGTTAGCTTATCAAGTATTTCTTGGTCAGTTTTTTGCTGCCTTCCTTTCCCACTAGAATGTAACCTTTACAAGGTCAAGTATCGTATATCTAGTAACTGGAACTGTGCCTGGCACATAGTGGGTGTTCAGTAAATAGTTGTTGAAGAAATGAATGGATAAATTAAGTTAAATGATGCATATAAAATCATGCAATGTAGTTTCTTCCACATACTTAAATGTTCAATAAATGTTAGTTAATTCTGTTTGTTAATTATCATGTTATTAATCAGTAACTATATTTTTCATTACTACCAAAGTTACTTTGTGTGTGCATGTTTTCTTTTTTCAACTTTCTTATACTTTGACAGAATTTGCCATTCTTGAATGAGGTAAAAAAATAACTTGGAAAATTTCTGAATTTATCATCTTAGAAACTCAGCATTTCTATATAAAAGGGAGGTAAAATTAAGGCTAATACTATAGCTGCCTAATTTCTGCAAATATGTGATTAAATATCAGAGATGCATGCTGACTACACCTCAGTAATTCAGGAAATTACTGAAACATCAGAAAAATGCTCTCCTTTCTTCTCCAGATGGTCCAACCAGCTCGACCTGACCTCATAGTCTGGGACCAGAAAATGCCTCAGAATTCAAAGCCAGTTCCTATGGTAAATCTTTTATTCTTCCCTTGCCCAGATTTTTCTTCTGTTTCTCCCTCTTTAAAAAAATATATTCTTTTTCTCATTTAAAATTGTTTCACAAAACAAGCTACTTTATGCAATCTGCTAAGTACTAAACATAATGAAAGACATTGGGGTAACAGCTTGATGTATTTTTACCTACTTTAACTTGCAATGAACAAGGCAAATAATTTCCCTGTCTTATAGAAAGATTTTGTAGACAAGATTCAGAGATGGAAGTGATAGGTTGACTCAGAAGAGCATGAGATTTGGAGTCAGAAGACCTAAGTTCAAATGCAGCGTTTGTTACCTTTGAACTCTGCTCTGAGTCAGTAAGTACCTCCAGTTTCAAATTCCTGGAGATAAAATGAGAAAAGTATTGGTATCACCTGACAGCAACACTCGGTAGCTTAAATGTGACAATATACATAATGGACATCGGTAAAGTATCAATTCGATTCGTCCATTCATCTGTTCGTCCATTCATCTCTCCATCCATTCAACTTACAAATATTGATTGATCCCCTGCTGTATGAAAGGTACTTTTCTCACTGGATACCCACTGGATTAAAGGATAGATATGGTTCCTGCCCACACAGGACTCACAGTCTAATGCAAGTGGAGGGGAGAGACACAGACACTAAGTCATAACAATAACACGTGATGATCATAACACGTGATGATCACTATGGACAAGGCACTGTTAAAAATGCTTTGCACCTGTTATCTCATTTAATTCTCACAACCTCCTAAGGAACTGAGTACCATTGTGTCACATTTTTCAGTTAAAAAACTGAGCTCAGAGATGTTAGATATCGATTGCAAGTGCAACAACTGTAATTAGTGGAGCCGAGATTTTGAACCCAGTAGGTTGCTTCAAGCTCTGTGATCTTAAGGGATACACATATCGCCTCTCTTGAGAAACATCTTGTAATATACACTACTAAAGAAACGATGAGGTTGCAGGTGTGATTACTATGAGAAATGTCTTAGTATGGTGGCCCAGGAAGGCCTTAGAGGAGCTAACATGCAAACCACTTGTAGCACTGAAGCTACTAAACTAAAAAAATCTGCTCCATCCCACCTTCACCATGTAAATCTGCGCTTAGGCCAAGGGCAGAACTTGTACGTTGAACTTTGCTTCAGGCACGCTAGTTGCAGGTCCTCATAATAATGGTGGCATTAAAAACAATTTAATGTGCCTCACAGAACTTGAACATTTTTCAGTGAAAACTCTGTTCCAGTGCATTCAAATGAGAAACACTCCCACTGATAAAACAGCTCTCTGACAATTCGCAAGACAGAGTACTTCACGGCACAAATAACCTGGACAAAATATGCCTGAAAATGCATTTGACATTATCATTAAAACTGTCAGACTTCTGAGAAAAGAAAGCAGCAATTTCTTGTGTGCTGGTTTTGGGTGCCCAGCAATACAAACTCTTTTCTAGCTTCCTGGCAACTATTCATCCTCAGGATTTTTGTCTGACATTTATTGTTAAGGTTATAAAAAAGTGTATTTAATTTAGTAATGTCTTTCCCAGATATCGGCCTGCTCCACAGTATTTTGAGGAGACACTGTAAGATTTCATTTAGTTTTTCTTAGGTTTAAAAGAACTGAATACGCAGATATGGGAAATACCAAAAGTACTGAACTTCCCTGGAAGATGGGAAAGTTATGGTCTAGTTACTGCCTCGTCATTGACTAATTACGTGGTTGTGGGTAAGAACATTTACCGTAGGGATTTTTTTCCTCATGTAAAGATGGAGTTAGAATGGCGAAGTGGACATCTATCGTTTCTGTTTGACCAAGATTCATTATTCCTTCTCCTTCAGACAGTTTCTCAAATTTTCATGATGAGCTGTCAACCTCCCACAGTCAAACCTGGGCCTTTCTGATGTCTTCGTATAAAGGGGTTCAAACTCCACAGACCAAGTGGGAGGATGGCGAGCCCAATGTAAACAATTGCACTTTATCCCTAGGAATTTGAATCTTCAAGGGAGTGATACCAAGACAGAAAAGTCTTGATACTGAGTCATAGCAGAAGCAGAACAGCAATTAATGTCGGTTTTTCAATTCTCAGAACTGCTGTTGGTCCTTTCGTTTCAGAAGTCTGGCTTTTCTCCTTGCTTTTGTTTCTTTGCATATCTCCATATGTTTTCAAATTAACATATTCTCTCTCTCCCACTCGTTCTCCCTTACTTTCTCTCATTACTTTAGCCAGAGTCCATTTCTATGGCTGCAACCAAAAACATTTAACTAATACAAAGACACCATAAGACACTCCTTTGTTAAAGGATTAACTTAAGACCTTTTTTTTTTAAAAAAAAAAATGTAATTAGTTTTAAGTATACAGTACATTTGTTAGACATTTACATAGTTTATAAAACGATCCCCCTAATTGCTCCTTCTCTCCTCTGGTTTTCCACCTCGCCAATACATTAATGCTCACTGCATTCCCTGTGCTGTGCTCTGCATCCCCGTGACCATCTAGCAACCACTAATTTGTACTTCTTTAACTCTTCACCCCATCCTCCCAGCCCCCCAAATCTCCTTCCACTCTGTCCATCACCAAATTGTCCTCTATATTTGTCAGTTTTTGATTAGTTTGTTCTTTTTGTTTCTTAGATTCTGCATATAAGTGAAATCATATGGTATTTATCTTTCTCTGTCTTATTTCACTCAACATAAGAACCTCTAGGTCCATCCATGTCATTACAAATGGTAGGGTTTTATTTTTTCTTAATGGCTGAGTAATATTCCATTGCATATATGAACCATAACTTCTTTATCCAATCATCTGTTGATGGGCATTTAGGTTGCTTCTATATCTTGGCTATTGTAAATTGTGCTGCCATGACTATAGGGGTACATAGATCTTTACGAATTATTATTTCGTTTTCTTTGGATAAATACCCAGAAGTCAGAAGTGCAATTGCTGGGTCAAAAGGTATATCCATTTTTAATATTTTGAGAAACCTCCAGACTGTTTTTCATAGTGGCTGCACCAATTTGTATTTCCACCAACAGTGTATGAGAGTTCTCTTTTCTCCACATCGTCATTAACACTTGTTCATTGATTTATTGATGATAGCCATTTTGACAGGTGTCAGGTGATCTCTCATTGTGGTTTTAATTTGCATTTCTCTGATGATTAGTGCCCTTGAGCATCTTTTCATATGTCTGTTGGCCATCTGTATTTCCTCTTCAGAGAAGTATCTGTTCAGGTCCTCTGCCCATTTTTTAATTGGATTGTTTGTTTTGTTGTTGTTGAATTGTATGAGTTCTTTATATATTTTGAAGACCTTTATTAAAAATTTTTTTAAAAAATTGGTCCCCAAATTTACCTAATAGCATTATTCTTAATTGCATTTTACACTTTCCTACTGTTAGTAACTTTTGCCCACTGTGGTCCCCCATGATTCCCTGTGATTCCCTATGGGGACATGGTAGAAGCTGATTTACTTAATCCTAGTGGGCCCCATTTCACAGCAACACGGCTTTGTTCTGGGAGTAGTGGTTATCCCAAGAAATCTCGTAACAGTGACATAGTGAACAAAACAAGAAGTTACACTACAAAGCTTTGCTATTGGTGTGCATGGCATACCAATATGTGTTGGGAATGAGTTACAACTGGCCTGCAAAATATTTCTCTTCATGGGTGTGGCAGGGTCTGTGCAAGAACTTCAGCGCAGGCTACTTCTGATTGCAAGCATCCTGATTTGGGTAGAGCATCGTCTGAGCATGCCCAGAGGGCTGCAAACCAGAGGAACAAAAGAATGGTATCAGAACTTGCTGCTCCACCCCAGGACACTGAACATAGCCAAGAAGGAGCCCCACCACCTGGAAACCTGCTGGACATACCACCTGGACAGTCAGCTGCAGAACACGTTATTGCCCAAGGGGCACTGGGCACAGCCTCCATTGTGGCCCGTTGGGGGTAATGAGAGAGTGGAGAGACCCAGCAGCGCTCCTCATGGGTCCAGTTAAAGGCAGTAGCGAATAACTCTGTGCTATATCTCTTAATCTCGTCCACGCTGACCAATGTGTCTTTTACATGGTGTCCTAGTTAGCTCATATCAATTACTCGAAAAATGTAAGAACTTCATGCAAATGCGAGCATCATTTTTATTTCGAAACATTTGTTATACAATATTTAGTTGAATTTAAAGACATCCAAATTATCAGAAGAATTTAAACATTACTTTTGTCAATGAAAGCAGAGCTATGGATTCTTCTAATGTAATTTCAACGGTTGCTATATTTTCAATGATTGTAAAGCAATGATTTTAGAATTTTATCACCCACTTGTACAGACAAAGTTTCTCTTCCATGGTGACTATCAAGAATTTAAAGAGCTCGAAATTAAAATTTTGATCAGAAAATGTAGCCATTCCCTGTACAAAATATATTCATGGAAGTAAGCTTGAGTTTCTCATTAAAAAATTGAATAGATTTTATTTGGAAGTCTTATATTTAATGTATTTCCCTAGAACTCTATTTGTCTTCATGCTTACATACTATAAAAATGTAATTTTCCCCACCAAGTTTTATATAGCTGCTTTCGATGTCCTTTTAGTTTACCCTAGTGTGCTGTATTAATATACTATTTTATGTGTGAAAAGATTGAAAATACATGAACATAAATTGGCTATTTTTTTCCCCCTTCAGTGTCACACTGTACAAATGGTTTTCTACTATCTTATTGGTAAGTAAAAAAAATCAACTAATTAAAGTTTAAGATAGTCCCAACCACTCAATCTAAAAAATCTTTCCATTATCCCAGATTTATTCATGCCTTTCATCCCTGATATTAAAGTTTGCTCTATCATATTTGTTTCATCCCTATTTCCATTGGCATCAATTGAGGCCTGGTTTCCTGCAAAAAATGCTGTGGCTTCTAAGCTCTTCTGCCATACGACACCCTCTGGATAAGTGCCCCACTAGGCTCTCCTTGTCTCAGCTGAAAACCTGTTTCCCCCTCTGCAGAATGTGCCCTCTCTGATGAGCTTGTTTGAGCCATACTTGCACCATGTTCATTCTGCCTCTGTGCTTTCTCACATGCCGTTCCTCTCTCCTTGCATGCATTCGCATCTCACGTTTCTGAATTTTTCTTTGTGCTACTCCAGCTCTCAGTGACCTCTGAGCACCAGTAATCCTTGTTTTGCACTGCACCATCTAGCACTTGATTATGAACTGTTTTGTTTCATTTGATATATTCTTATACTCCCAACTATAGGAATGAATTGGGGGAATGACACATATGTTTATCCCCTACTTTTCATCTCCGCTGTCACCATTTTGTTTAATTCTTCATTATCTCTTTGATATTACAGTAACCTCCTGGATAATTTCCCTGGCTTCAAATCTTCCTTTTCTGATCAATTCTTTAATTCTGCACCAGGATAATTGTCCCTAAACACAATTTTTGATCATGCCACTCATTTGCTCAAAAATGCTTCGTGGTTCTCCATTGCCTAGAAAATTGTATTCAATCTCTAGTACGGCATTTGGGGCTTCCACGGTCCAGCCTTCATCTACCTTTCCATCTCACCTCCCATTCTGCCCTGTGCAGGCCCTACATCCAGACACCCCAGCCTATTTTGTATACCATGCTGCCCTACGTTGAAACCTTTTGTGTGCACTTCCTTTTCCCATTCTCAAAGTTTCAAACAAAAAGCAAGTTCCTAGTGAAGCTTCCTCAATCTTCCCCACCTCTGTGATCCTTTAGGACTTTCTTTGAACGTCATTTGTAGATCACATTACATTCTGCCTTGATCGCCTTTAGTTTTCCTCAAAGAAGCTTTGTTTCTTGGAAGTGTGAGCCACGTCTGACTCATCTTTCTTTTCTTTTTTTCTCTTGAATGCTTAGCATAGACTTTTGTATATAACAACAGTTCAATGAATATTTATTGAATAAGTAAATTCCATAATATGTACCCTCCTCTATGGTGGTTAGTATAACTTTGGAGTACATACTTATTAATTTAGGGTTTTATGGTTTATAATTCTGTAGGGATAAGCAATCTCTTTCTCTTTCCCAGTGCTTTGAGAACACTGATAACTTTCACAAGAAGTGTGAAAGGAGTCTGACACATGCAAATGAGAACCTATTTTAATTAACCCAGAATCACTCCTATTCGCTTAATTCTTCTGTAATTATCCACTGATTACATAGATTTTGTATAATAATTAGTCCAACATGAAAATTATGAGTATCTCTTATTGGTATGTTGAGAAGTGTATCAGTTTTTTAAAAAGCTAATGTCTTTATGAAAGAAAGAGAACCCTATTCTGACCCTTATTTTACTGGCTAAAAGCTAAATGAGACTCTCAAGGTGACCTAGGGTGGCCTAAACAAGAGGTCTCCTGGCCGGAGAAGACATAGAGACTCACAAGAGGAAGCTACTGGAAGGAAAGCTTCTGGTTTGGTAACCTCGACTCACAGTCACAGGGACCAAGAGGTGTTAAGGAAGGGCTAGCTCTGTAGGAATATGTAACTAAGGTGAGACGCCTTCTGGATTTGGCCCTGGCCTCGTGCCGTGCTTTGAGGAACAACAGATGGCCATGAGATTGGGAAATACGAGAACTGTAACCTGGTAATCCCAAAGTGAGATACTGCTGCAGCTTGTGCAAGGTTCCAAGTCACTAGAGAATCTCATCAGCCTTGGGAGAACTTGTGTTGGACTGCAGAGGACCAAAGGGTGGCAGCAAATGGAGCCAAAATGATGCAGAAAAAGAAAAGCTTTTGATTCTCTCTCTTCTAGCATTGGATATGGGCCGAACCCTTTGAGCAACAAGTTAGCCCCTGGGGTCCTCTGACTCTCTAGAGCAGGGGTTGGTGAACGACCAGCTCACAGGCCGAACCCACCCGGTTTTTATAACCGGTGTTACAGGAATACAACCACAACCACTTCTTTCTGTATTGTTTATGGCTACCTTGACAGTTCTGTAGCAATTAATAGCTGTGGCAAATACTATATGGCTCGTAACATCTAAAATATTTTATCTCAGGCCCTTTACAGAAAACTGCTGACCCTGATATTCAACAGCTTTCACACTTCCCATCACTCTCTCTATCCTAATCCTCACCAATTCTCAATTTCAGTCTCCGCGTGTACTCTGATGTGGCTGATCTTACTGTCTTCAGAACGAACCACTTTTTCTTTACATACCATTTCTTACCAGTCTCTCTCATGGCTGAGTTCTCAAGCAACATTCTGCCCACCGTATTATCTAGTGCTTGACTCTCTAATGTCACATTTTAGGGACATGAATTCACTGAGCAGGGATTTTCTGACATAACTTCAGACACATAGGAATAATATGAGCACAAAATAGAGTCTAAAGTTTATAAAAGATTTGATCGAAATTAAAAATATTCCCTAACGTGCCATAAAATACAAGTAATATTTTAATACTATATTTAAATTTCAGACATCCATTTGTCTTTGTAAATGTTATTTGAATAAATTTAAATTTTAAAATGTCATTAAATGGCAAAAGCCACATTATACAAATATCTTTGATTTGTTCAGTCTGTGCTAAGTTCTTTCAAAGTTACTTAAAATGGCATGTAAATTAGAATAAATTAACCAATATTTCAGGAAAAACAGATGGAAGCTTGATCTTAATGTCATTTAAACACTGATACCAACTGTTGTATTGATTAGAAAGGAAAATGACTAGATTTAATGAAAATAATGGTGTATTTCATTGCTGGCCAGTTACTCACTGCCATCATGCACAACACAATTTTTAAGTGTATATATTAAATATATACATGGTGAATATATATACATGCATGTGTGTGTGTATGTGTGTGTATATATATATATATATATATATATATATATACACATGCATACATACATATGTAAAAGAGAGGTAGCTACACTGAGGCCTATGTATAACTGATCAAATTGGGGATAAAATAAAAAATAACAAATTCAACAAATATTTATTAAGGGACTACTCTATACAAAGTACTATATTGGATACTAATGAGTTCACACTCTACTAAGGGAAGTTATGTGAAATCAAATGCTTAGAAAACAAATAATGGCCTTCCACATTTTTTCTCATATAGCCTGTAAAATAATATAAAAAATGCTTTTCTTGTCCATTTTAAGTTAGTATCTTAATTTTAATATACATTTAAATTATTGCAAATGGTATAATTTTAGCATGTTGTAAATATTGATAATATTAGATAAATCTGTTAGATCACTTTAGAACATGTGCCCAGTGGAATCTAAATACCATTTTGATTTGATACCTACCTTCATTCATTAATAATATTAATGCAAAAGAGATACTTCCAGTAATGGTGATTTAGGTGATTCAGACTAACACTCTTGCTAAACACAAGTAAAATATCCTTTGAATAACACTCAACAATTTATTGAGGAATAACCAATCTAGTGAGAGTGAGCACCCCAAAGAGGTGAACTGGAGTTGTTGACACGAGGGGCATTTGCCCATGGAGAGGAGGCAACTCATACTTAAGCAAAGGGGACGAGAGTAACTGGATAGAACTTCCCAGTAAACAACTTGGGGGCTGACTTTTGGATATGGGGGCACTGAGCCTAAATTCCGTAACTGCCTAAGGCAGAAACCTATCATACCCCCCTCCCACTCCGTTATGAGCCAGCACCTCAGAGGGCTGAATTCTGGAAGCAGGATGTAAATATTACTCTGGGCATCACCAAGGCAGCTCAGAGAATCCTCAAGCTTTAATTCTGTACTACAAGGGTCCATGGATAACTAGAAGCAGGAAACAAAACTTTTTCTGAAGAAGATAAGAGTACACTAAATGACAAACTTTACCTAACGATATTTTTAAAAATAAAATTGGCCAGCAAATAATTTAAAATTATAAGGCATATAATGAGATAAGTTTACATAAGTCGGAATCAGCAGAAACAATGGATAGAAACAGCTCCAAAAGAACTCCGGAGGTTGCATTTATTAGACATATAAACTTACTCTTTTCATGAACATAAAAGTCAAACTTAAATTTTTTTCAAGGGACTTAGGTTTGCAAATTTAAAGATAAACTATCTAAAAAGTAAAAAATTATATAGATGGGTTTCACAGCAGATTGTACCCTTATTAAAGTAAAAGGATGAAAAAAATGATAAAAACAGTATGTAAGTCAGGAAAAGGTCAAATAGATCTACATTATTCTAGGTTTTTTAATCATTTTGAAGGAAAAAACAAAGAGGTAAGAAAAATATGTCAAACGAAAAAATTATTTTCAGGTGGAACAAAAAATGCACATAGGAAAATGTGAGATATAGACAATATATAATGCATAAGTATGTAATACATAATTATATATGTAATTTCATGACTTCAAATTGACTAAGTTATTTAGTTAAAATACAAAGACTAACATCAGATTTAAAAAAATTATATCCTATTTACAGAAGATTTTGAAAATTTTAATGCGTAAAGAAGGAAAATAGTACATTATTTAAAAACTTAGCCAGAAGAAACTGATATAGCCATATTAATTTTTAGTAGAATAGAAAGTTATTAAGTTCCTATAGGAATTAGTTTAAAGTTTCACAAGTCTTCAACAGTAAAAGCTAAAACATTTTAATAGGAGAAATTGAAGGCCTAAATAAATAGAGAATCATACCATGTTTATGGAATAAACACTCAATAATATAAAATTGCCAATTCTTTCTGAAGCCACCTATAAATTCAAGGCAGTTCCAATAAAAATTCCAAAATGTTTCTTAGAGAAACTTGACACTCTAATTCTAAAATTTATGTAGAAAGAGTTTTTGCTTGTCTTGTAACATGATTTGTTAATTAGATGTTATAGTCATTTGTATTCTCAATTTCTTGCAAGTATATTAAAATTTATTTCCAAGATATAGCAAATGACTCTAAATCATCCCTTATTCATTCACTTAGAAGTATTTTGTTTATCAAGTGAAATTTATATGATATAGAAGTAAAAGGAACTCTATAAAATTAGAAATTATTTATTTTTGGAGTTTGTCCATTAACTTCAAGTAAAAACATAAGTTTGTGCCAAATCTATTTTAAATGCCAAAGTACTTTAAAATATAAAATAAATGAACAGAGAAATGGACACAAGAATTATTATACATAAATTGATTAATATTTTTATAGTTAAAAGTTATTATATTTACGGTTATGAAATTGAACAGCAAATCTCCACTTGAGGCTAAGTTGAACCTAATTAATTGAAGTTGTTTACGTTCAACAGATTACATCCTAGACTGCATTTGGGGGTCTGAGATACCGCAAGAAGAGTCAAGGTGGATGAAGATTATATCTGCCTTTTGTAAAATCAAAAGAATGGCACACTTTTCATTCTCTTGGGACCCTGTTGAGCAGCCATGTGGATGAGCCTGTTAGCCAGCTGGCTGATGAGAATCACATATCCATATTGTGTCAGCCAACCACCAGAAGCAGAGCAACCTAGCTCACTGACAGCTGATGACAGACTCATGAGGGAACCCAGTCCAAATTGTTAAACCACAAAATTGTAAGCTAAACAAATGGTTGCCACTAAATTTTGGAATGATTCATTACACAGCAAAAACTATTTCAGTTCAAATGATTTTGCCTGGGATTCTGGCTGCAAAATCTATCTTTCTTCTTTCCAGAGCTTATTTTTCAGCTTATCTGGTAATGCTATGAGATTTTCAAATAGATTTTTAAACAAATTCCTTTTTATGCTTAAGTCAGCTAGAGATGGTTTCTGTTGCTTATAACTAAGAACTCTGATTGAAACTCTTCCAATAGATAAAATTTTAACATTCTAATGCATTCTTTTTATTTCCAATAATTTAAATTATTTCATTTTTCTTTCTTCTATCCAAAGTAGCTAGTATATTATATGCTAACTTATTTGGAAAGCAGATGAAATATATTGCAGTGAACCAAAAAGGCAGTTCTTGCTATAGAAAAAAAATTTAAATGAGTAAGTAAGAAAAAGTTTATTTTCTCATCTTCTTTACCACCCTTGGTACCCCTATGAAGCCCAGAAAAAGATTCAATAATCTTAGAAGAAGAGAAAAAACTGTAAAAAAAAAAAAAAAAAAAAAAGCCAAGTGAGCTTGTTTATTGGTGGATCTCAATGAAAAGGTTGAGCAATAGCCTCTCCCACCTAGATTGACATTCAGGGAGTTGCAGGTTAATAAGAACTCACATGATTAGGAATCTGGGGACAGAACGTACCTGCAGAGCTCAGAGAGGTATCAAAATTTCCACATTCCACTTGTCAACTGAGGAGCAGAAGAAATGTCTATATGATGTGTCTGTAGAAATGGGCCTCAGACAGCCTCATACGATCATCTGGGAGCCATCCTTCCCTCGTGATCCTGAGACAGGAGGGTAAACCTGTGCACCAGGGAGAGTGCAAAACCGTAGTCACTTACAGTCTGTAGCGTTGTAGGAAAATTCACTGGTTTTTCACTTGTCCAGGACAACACAGATGTGGCAGAAGAACAAGCCACAGGAGGCTTGTCTTCTTACACAAGGGACAGCCCCGCCATCACCCATGATCAAAGGGCAAATGGCATGAAGATATCAAGCTGATACCAACATGGTAAGGACATAACTTCAGACAGCTTATTCAGCTCCACCTTAACCTTTCGGTAGTTGTTAGAGGAAACCCCGAGAAAAAGTGATGGTAGGAAAAAATACTCCTTAGTTTCTGAAACCAGGCAGAATGGAAGATTATAATAGAATTTAGTTTCGTTCTACAAGAATAAGGACATCTAGTGAAACACCTGACACTAGCAGGTAAAAATTTATACCTGATAGTATTAAATGTGAATAGCCTAAAATTGAACAGATAGAAGAGGTTAAAAAGGTCAAATCCACTAGAGATAATGATTGATTAGATGTAGGAGGTAAGAAAAAGGGAAGTGCCTAGGATGGATTTCTATTTTAATACCATGGATGTTTGGTGTTAAAGTAATTAAGACAGGAAACACACTTAACCGCACCAATTCCATTCTAATTCCAGTACAGGTGACCACTGAGCAACGTGGGGCACTAACCCTTGCACAGTCAAAATGCATGTATAACTTCGACTCTCCCAAAACTTAATAACTAATAGCCTACTGTTGACTGGAAGCCTTACTGATAACATTAAAAGTTGATTAACACATATTTTATATATGTGTTATATACAGTATTTTTATAATAAAGTAAGCTAAGGAAATAAAATGTTATTAAAATCATGAGGAAGAAAAAATATATTTACAGTATTTGTTTAAAAAATCTGTGTATAGGCGGACCCATGTAGTTCAAACACATGTTGTTCAAAGGTCAGCTCTACTTCCAGTCCTTGGAGAGGTTATGTTCTCTGAGCTGGACTTTTCCTGTCTGTAAAACTATGTATCTAGTCCTTGTTCTAAAGGTAAGGTGGCTGTATAATTTATCATCTAAACTTGGATATTTCTGAGAGTGAGAAGGGGTGCCGTTTATTGTCTTGGTAAGAAAACAAGCATTAGTCAGGTTGTCAGGGGCAAATTGGAATGTGTGGTCAACTTACAGGTGAGTTTAAAAAAGGTAATAGAGATAAAAATGGAGATAGGCAGAGATAGAGACAGAGATGGAGAGGGTAGAGATAGAGGTGCAGAACACACATACTTAAGCAAATTAGGAGTTTACTATTTTTCACAAGTCAGTGGATAGTCCAAAGTTGATACAGAAATTCCATGAGTCCATCAGGGACCAAAGTTTCTTTTATTGTTTTGCTCATGCATTCTTAATTTGTGCTTAGTTACAAATTGGTTTCTCCGTCTAAGAGTGAGGCAAAAGGCCTCTGTGTGGGGGGCTGGGTAATGTGGTTTTTAAGCCGGGCACATTACCTTTCCAACAAGATCATAATACTACATTATAAGTGATTAGCAGTTTCTTTCAAGTGTTTATACAAGTAATTTGTGAACTCTAAAGCAAGAAGCAAATGTAAAACAATGTTTTTACATTTGTAAAACATGCTTTCTTTGAGTCAGTTTCAGACATATTTACTCTCAACGGGATATGAAAGAAGAATATTTAAATTTTACCTAATTTAATCTAAGAATTGGATGCAGGCTTTTTTTTTTTTTAACATTACATTTTTTTAAAACATGTTTACTAGCCTCTACTTGATAATTTCTGATTTCAGGTTTAAAATTTAATCTAGTTAACGGATTATAACACAGCTCAGTATTATTGTCTAGAAAACACCTCTGAGAACAGAAAAATAAATGATGAACTAATGAAAACATAACAACATTAACAATGTCAATAGTCAATCTTTTGTTAGAACCAGGGTGATATTTCCATTAATCGAGAAATGCAATCAATACCTTACTCAGGCTTTGTCTCAGGAAATCAAGTAATTCTTCCCACCAAAAAGAGATAGAAAGAAACTAAATTTCTCTTCAACTGAATGACTCTTGACTTAAGATTTTTTACAAAGATTTTTTACAAAGCAGGAAACTGAGGAGCTTTTCCTTTTGTTTTGAATTGCTGCTGCTCGTACAACTCTCCAGTTATTCCCATATTCATTTAGGATCATGACTACCAAAAAGCAACAGGGAAAGATTCGCAAGGTGCACTGCATCTTGGGAAATTAATTTCCAAACTAAAATACTCTGAACAGAAGCAGAGCAGTCTTAGAAGCTTAGATAAGAGTGCACGCTGAGGACCGCAGCTTTTCCTGCATTGCATTACTTTGTCATGGGAGAGAATCAGATAGCAGGAGTAGGAAAGGTCCCACCTAGAACAGCAGAACGTTACAAAATGCATGCCTGTACACAATAAAAACGGTCTGGTAGCCTTGCACTTACACTAACCCTCCACTCCTTCATCTATTCAGCAGATATTTACTGAACATCTGCTACACACACGAACAGCCTAGACGTGGGGAATACAGCAGTAAACAAAAAAGACGAAGTCCCTATCCTTCAAGGAGCTACATTCTAATGGAGGGACATGGATGTGCACAAAAACAAATAAATGTCAGGTGGTGAAGGTGAAGGAGTGAAAAATTAAGAAAGGCAAGGGGAGTAGGTGGTGCTGTACAAGAAGTAGTCACTATTTTATATGTGGGGCCAGGGAAAGCCATTTGATTAAGTACACTCGAGAAGGTGGTTTACAGGAAGCAATCCAGCAGCCCGAGGATGCTGAGAGGGAGGCCTGAGCACTTTGCACTTGCCAATTCTCTCTACTCAGCACGCCCCTCCCTAAGTTACCTGCATGGTTTCTCCCTCATCTCCTTCAGCTTTTAGGAAGAAAAAGCAAATCATCTACATACAAAAAGAGAATCAGAGTGCTGACCATAGACTCTCAAGAGAAAACAGAAAATGTCTATCTTCAGTCTTTGTAATTTGAGATAATAATGTTTTTATTACATAAATCTTAACCTTTGCAACCAAAAGCATTACTGTTAGGGCTAGGAAGTGGTGGACTCAAAGCCATCACTTGGAGGTCTGAACCCCCAATGGCCATGAGGTTTTCCTTCGAGGGCTGCCATGCTACATAACGAGACTATTCATAGTGAATTCTATATCCTGACCAAACTGTGCAGCAAGACTGCTCTCTGCCCACTGCATCATTGTTCAGTGATGCAGGAAAGAAGGAAAAAGCCGTACACGATTTGTCCTACATTTACAGTTTCTCACTCTCTCGCTTCTCTTCCCATAGCACACGGTTTCTATTTTCATAGTCTATTCTAGCACCTATTTCACTGTTGTGCAATTTTTTTTATGCATATTGGTGTTTAGTAGGTGGTAGATTACTTGAGGACATGCACAGAATATTGGCCGTCTTTGCTATCTCAGTGTTATATGAATAATTATTGGATAAGTGACTCAGTAAATTTAAAAAATTAGAAATTTTGTTAAGCCTCCATTCCCTTTTTTTGTCTGTATATTCTTTTTCTCACATATTTCCGAGTCCAAAACATGTGACAGAATATAATTCAGCAATTGCCAAAACAGCTTCAAAACAGTTGTGTCCACTTATTCAGGGCATGCTTGTGAACGAACAGCCTTTCATCTCTGTTAAGTAGCCATTCTTTTTAGAGAAGATGACATTATAATTGTAGCCATACAACTGGCCAGACACAGATAGTTTGTTGTTTTCCTAAAGCCAAATAAAGAGCTTTTCAAGCTGTTTGTCAGAATCATTGGAGCAGAGTGTTTGAACTCAGTTTTGGCAACAGAAGGTACTGATGAAGAAAATGCACCAAAAATATTAATGACTCCTTTTCTTGGCATCTTATATTCTTTTTTTTTTTTTTAAATAAAACAGGTTAAATTAAGAAGTGTTCAATATATAAAATTTGGCAAATCCAGGAAAACACACAAAAAAATTCATGACACTATGATAATTATTAACATATTAGTGTATATACTCTTTACATTTTGTTGGACATTTGAGTTGTCAATTTTTTTCTCATTAAAATCTATAATGCTGATTTTTTTCTTTAGAATTAATTCTTAGGAATGGAGAGGAGTCTGATTATTTAGTACATTGAAAACTCAATACACTGTTCTTGGAAAGTTTGATATGGCCACAAGATTTGGTGAACAAATACCACATGAATATATCTAGCCTCCTGAAGCCGCAGTGGTGACTAGCGTCATACACCAATGGCTATTTTTCACAAGCCAAGGCCCCATCAGTGCTGCTGTAGCAATAATGACTCAATGCGTACAGCAGGCTACACAGCAGGTACAGCTCCTATGGCAAGTCCAGCTGCGAAAGGGATTAAAATATCAGGAAATGAATCATATTATTTTACAGATTTTTAAAATTATCTTTTTGGTACTGGTGGGTGGAATCCATCTTGCTCTGTTTATTTTCATTCTTACCTGGAACTATAGGCCAAAGTTTATATTGTAGAGGCAGCTAAGATTCACATGGCCCTCAGATCCCTAGAGTATTAGATTCTAACTTAAATGTGCCAGGCCAGGCATAGGTGGTTGGCACTCTGGTTGTGAGTCCAAATTCTATTCTAGTTTATCCTCTTTTGAACTTTATCCAGTATCAAGAAGGGACTGTAGAAGGGCTGACCTCTTACATTCATTAATAGCGAGCTCACATTGACTCTAGGTTTTTAATGTCATATGCTCTATTTATGTTTTGTTTGTCAAGAACTCAGAGTTTTGTGTACTAGTCAGCTTGGGCTGCCATAAAAAAAAAAATACCATAAATTAGCTGGCTTAAACAACAGAGGTTTATTTTCTCACAGTTCTGGAAGCTAGAAGTCCAAGATCAAAGTCTAGTGGATTTGATTCTGGTGCGAGCCCTCTTCTTGGCTTGCAAATAGGTCGCCTTCTTCTGTGTTCTTACATGGTAGAGAGAGAGAGAGCTCTGATATCTCTTTTTATAAGAACACTCATCCTAGAGGATCAGAGCCCTGCCTTTATGAACTTATTTAACCTTAGTTACTTCCTCACTACAAATACAGTCACCTTAGGGGTTACAGCTTCAACATATATATTTTGGGCAGACTGAATTCAGTCTGTAGCACTTGGGATCTGCCACAAAGGGGTTTACCAACATCAGAAAAAGGGGACTAGAGAGGTATCACCTTTTGGACTCAGGGGCAAGATTAAGTCAATGCAATTGTTATAATTACTGATAGGCTGAGAAGAAGTGTAAGCAGGCTGTGGTTGGACAGTGTCTCTAGAAATCAAGCTTGCTTAGATTTTATAAGGGAAACTCGACTGCTTAGTAAAATAAAAAAGAGTGAATTTTGAAATTAGAGCAAAAACAGAAGTGTGGGAATAAAAGAAAAATAAAATAGCTTCCTTCCTAAAAGATTAAAATGTTAGTGGCCAAGTTAGGAGTTTGGGAGTGACCAGCTGACAAAGGAAGATAAAGAAAAAGAAGCTGGACCCAAATCAAAGAGTTCTCAGAGACTTCAAAATAAGGCAAGATTGTAGTCACTGATAAATCAGAAAGAATGGCTAGAGTCAAGTCCCTAACCTAAGAGAAAAAGGCAACAAACATCTCAGAGAGCAAGTGACTCTCAGAAGGAACCAGATTCAGACGCCTTCCATGACAGCATGCAATAAGCCTTTCTCACCGTAGTCTGAATACCACATCACAGGCAAAAAACTAAGTATAGTGAGCCCTACTTGAAGATTGGGTCTTAGAACTGCAACTTTAAGCAAAATGGCATATTAGGAAACCAATTTTACCCTAGGCTAATTGACATAAACAAAAGTTAAGTTCCCATGACATATTTATGGTCTCAAAAACATCACCAAACTTCTAAGTAAAGACCCAAAACACTTCTAATAGTAAACATTTAAATAAATGTGAACTAAACATACATTTAAGAAAAATTAATAAAAACAAGTAAGAGAATTCTTTTCAAACTCACTTACTCCAGTGCAGGGTCTCAGATGGCCGGAGCCTCTCCTGGCAGCTCAGGGTGCAGGTTGAGACCCACCTGGACAGGATGCCCTTCCATCTCAGGGCTCACTCACACACACCCCCACTCACTCAGACTGGGACACCTGAGACACTTTCATTCACCTAAAAAAAAATAGCAGTGTTGGATTGGTTTTTAATAACTCCACAAAGAAAACAAGCTAGCACTCTTTATGTGTCTAAGATACACAAACCATCTCTCTGTGTTTTAGGGTTTCTTTCAGCGGTATTCATTTGTTGGATGATATATTTTTTCCCCCCAAATATATGGTGTTTTGTGCTACTTCGAACACAATGAACTGGCTTATCCTTGCTGGTGAACTTCCCTAAAAGACCAAAAGGGATATTTGAGGAATCTTCACTAACTCTCAAGGCCTATTAGGGTGTCACTCCTGAAATTGCTTCTTATTGCTAGGGAATGAAGAGCCTTAATGGCTTAAAGTAATGGTTTACGAAATGGTACCTCAGTGATCCAGGGGTGTTTAACTTGTAGTCAGGGCAGAACTTACCTACCAGTTCCCTGTCTAGGAGTCAAGTCTCATGATATCTAGACCAGACTCTGCCTGTAACTGGTTGTGTGCTGTGGCAAATCATTACTTTATAGTTCTTAATTTCTGAAAATCTGAAAATAAGAGGGTCAGATGGCATTATCCCCAGGAGTCCCTTCCTGCTCCAGAAAGTCACAATTCACAAAAAGAGATTCAGCCTTTATACATAGCAAAATCAAAAGGTTACATGGCAATGCTGTGAGGATGTCTCTGTGTGTGTGTGTATATATATATATGTATAAGATAATAATTATATGTATAACATATATAACATACCTATAAAACATCTATAAAATACAATATGTGTGTAACAATATATAACATATTTAAATCACAAATTACCATTCTAAGAATCCTGATTCAGTTTCAGTAGCTGAAATATATAACATCCACTGTAATAAAAGTTATTAACTATTATATTTGTTTGCAATGGGTTAATTCCATAATGGCATTGGCTATTATACAGTTTAAGGAAAATTATGGAGTAGAATCTGTCAGCACAAATCTTGAGTAGGAGGAGTGAATGCTTCATAGCACATCGTGTCTCCATGTCCATCTGGTGTTCTGAAATAAGAAAAACCAGGGAGGTCCACAAAACGTGTTTAAATGTGTTTGATGGCACATTGAAAAATGAGAAAATCAGAAGATAATACATATTCATATTTTTTGTTTTATTACCTTTTAGCAAAGGACACCAGACTGAACAAGATATAATTTTATTTTGCCTGAAATAGATTTTAGAGATACTTTCTTCTCACTTGATGAAGACAAACACGTTGTTTCCAGATATTTTATTTTTAATTATAAAAATTCTAATTCCAAATGAAATTATTACTCTAAAAATAATCATTGCCTAAATGCAGATATGCACTTCTCTTGTGCATGATTCCAATCTCGAATTGTTTAAATCAGATTATTTATGTATATAACATTTTGATACAGAATCCTCAACGCAACAACAAAACCACTTTAAAACATAGAAAATCACACACACAAAAAAATAGCTCTACTCTTGTTGCCAAAAGATCAACAGTTCGATGTCTTTCCCATATTACATATATTTATACATTCAAATTATATGTACAACTTTCCCCCAATGATTATTTACATATTACTTTGAGGCTGCTGTATTCATTTAGTAATATAGGATGCACACTTCCCCATAACCATAAATATTTAGCTATAGCTTTTACATAGAATATGTTTAGAAATTAGTTTTATAACTGGATGTTATAAACTCGATGTTCATCCAGTTGATTTTAAAAGATCATTTGCTTCCTTGCTGTATACGATCCTATTGTTCTGTCATTGGGACTGGAATGAAGAGATACGACTTCACAAGATCTCCTTCAAAGACATCTGACACATGGCACCTGATGCACACCAATGGGGCCTTTTGCCCCACTGGGTCCACTAGCTAACTGAGGAGCAGCATGTGGGCAAAGCCCTCGTTAGGTGCTATGTCCTGGGACAGGCTTCTGATGGCTGAAATGCACCCAGAATCAAAGAAGGACATTTCAGGCTTCAGTTGAGCTAGTGGGCTGGAGCTCTGCTTGTGTCAGGGCTATATGGAATCAAGAGCAGCAGGCTGGAGCAGATAGCAAGACTCGGACATCTCATAGAGCTGGACTTTGCATGGAAAGTCTGATTAATTTCTTCAACATTTTACTACCAGAAATGGCTTTCACTCAAAAAAGACTGCTGCTGAACAAATAAGCAGTACCCACACTTTCTGTTTTAGAGCTTTTGCCCCAATTTTGGTGTCTGCTTCCTCCCTCCCCCAGGCCCAAATTCCATATGTGATCTAGCTGCCCCAAATCTCCAGCCAATAGATACCCTTACTCCTACAAAAGCATTGTAGAAATATATGTTTTCTTTCCCAAGCACTATTTAAGACTCAGCTTAATCATAAAATCTTCCCAATTCTCCACTTCACCCAGTCCCCTGAGTTTTTTTCTTTTATCCTAGTGTTAAGTACAGTGCTTGCCTGGCTCGCACTAGCATATCAATAAATACTTGTGGAACTAATGATTAAATGAATGAAAGAGTGACATTAAAAAAATATATATTACATATATATAAAATACACACACACACACAATATCACACACACACACGAATTTCCAGTGCTGCAACAGCAGGCTCTTTTGTTCAAGCTTCTTTCTGAAATCTCTAAAATTCAGCATGGAGTTTTGTGCCTTTTTCTAAGATCATACCTAAGTGGGGAACAGGTTTTACAACACAACTCAGATTTTATAGTGTCACAAAGTTCGCAAAAGGTGTCAAGTTGAATAGTTGAAGGTACTTTATTGCTTCTCAACTTCATTGTGACATTTTTTAAAACATAGGAATTAAATACAGTCTAAGGTCATTTTACTGTTGTCTGCCCCATTTAATCTAAGCAGGATAAAATCTGAAGCTCCTAATTGTCTACCAGACAGTCCTTCTTAAGGTTTAAGAACATAGAAATAACCCTTTTTAAAAAAAACTTACTTAAGCAATGTGAGTATAATAGTAGTACCCATCACCTTCTCTAATTAATCTTGTCTTCAAATTCCAGTTCTAGTGATTTTAGAATCAAATATTCTCTTTGATGGAAATAGGTACCCAAAGCAGTCTACATTTTCTTTTATTTGGCACCTCTTGACTGCATAATGCCTGGTATCTTCCTTAATATATGGACAGTTTCTAAACATTTCTACTATACCAACCAATTTAACAGCCAGAACTATAGTCTTCTTCAGTATTATTTCACTTGCTCTTGAAAAGTACCTGATATACAGATGAGTTAAATAATTTCTTTTCCATAACTGTTTTAGCTGATCTCTTGCCTCTTACATAGATACATCAACTCTAGAGCACATCTATTGGGAAAAACATGCTTTTCCTTTTGTTAGATTATTTTTCAGAAAAAGAAATTATTCCTCATGTTAGAATATTGCTTTCCTTTTTTAAGAGTTATTATTCTGTTTTAAGTAAATGAAAATCATGCCATGCTTTAATAAAAATAAACATCCACAGTCTTTGTAAAAATGTTATCACTATTAGTATAGATCAACCTGATCCTCTCACCAAGAATATTTAGTCATTCATTCTCTCTCTCTTCTTTCTCTCAACTCTAGAATTTTTTACAGATTATAACTTGTAATTATTGGATTTGTAAAACATGAATTAGTAATTACAGATATAGAACAAACTTCAAGATAAAACATGGCAAAAGCTGTAGAGAGGATCTTGAAGATCCTAGCCAAATATGTAATCTTAGCAAGGCCTCCTTCGAAGACAAGAAAAGCGAGAGAGGTTAAGTGACTGGGCAATGTCATGGGGTGAATAGATAATTATTCTATACAAAAGCTAAGGTGACAGAAAGAATTTTGTGCAATTTGGAAAAAGCACCGGAAAGAGATAAAGATATAGATATAACTCAATATAACTCAACTTTACTTCTAAAGAGAAGTATGGGAAGAACAAGTTACCTGAATATCCATGTTGATATGGATTAATCTAGTTTCTATTCTTGTTATTGAAAATGGTAGTTTTTGTAATAAATGTTCTTTAACTTGAAATATTTCAGCAACTAACTTAGAAAGATCTTAGGAATGATCTCAAAAATTGTCACAGCATATAATCAACTCTATCTGATGACAATACTCCTTTGTCATTAGCCTTCATGTGAGTTAATCATATCTCTTGAAATAAGGAAATTTTATTGCTTTTTATTTTGGTTTGGTGAAAAAAAAAAGTGTTTTTACCCTCCTGGATTTCAAATCTGTCCTCTTGTCTTTCAAAAAGAAATATATGTATTTGGATTTCTCGATATGCTAATTTTCACGAATAACTATAAAATTTAAAACTGATGATGAAAGAATTTTTAAGTGTAGAAGACCACAGGAGACGTTTTCTCATTCAGTGAGCATCTGAATGATACAATCACATGGAGCTTTCTGTGTAATTTTTATGTTTAAGAGTCTATTCAAGCTGATTAGAGAGGATTTTATATAAAATTTGGAGGGCCTTCATAACAAAGCATTTATTTTGAATAACATAATTTTAGGAACATTCTTTTTTTTCATTGGCAGTCCTAGCCTCTCGAACATTTCTTTAGCTCAAAGAGTTCTGTCAAATAGATAGGTAAACCATACTTTTTTTTAACCCCACAAGTGGACAATAATCTCCTTAATGCAGCATTGTCTTCACAATTCTTTTGATCTAATGTATTGTATGTGAAGAGATTTTTCTCCACAGTAATAAAGCGTATTTTATGGCTTCCTTTTTTGCTGCTTATAGAATAAATTTAAAATAAACGTTGTTTCTATAAAAATACATTTGCTCTAAGGAAATATAAATGAACAAGTTCAGGAATGTGTGGCTAGGAACAAATTAATAGTAGATAAGACCTCTCTTTTTAATAGATTTCAGATACTGGCAATGCATAAATACATATCAAGCCAAAGCTGTTATAATTTTGGACCCCAGATGGAAGTTGTTTATGAACTAGAGAACATCTAGTTTATTTATAGTACAGAAATTACTAACACTTGAAAAACAAAAAAGGCAATTACTGTATCTCCAACCGTGTAATGACCATGTTAGACAGAAGAATCACAAATTTAGCTTCATCATTCTTAAATCAAAAGCTGGATTGCAGAGATTATGGCCATGTTTGGAAAATTAGAGGAAAAATAACACTTTCAGAATTATAACATAAAAGGACAGTTAAGCTGCTCCCATTATTCTCGAGAACAATAAAGTTCCGTTTTGAAGAGGACATAAAAGTCATCAGAGAAATATTGAAGTAAAAGTAATTAGATGATAAAACATGCTTCCTCGTTTCTCTCTCTTCCTTTTATGGTGGATATCTGCCTACATCCTCCTTTTGTTTCCAATTTTCTTGTTTCTTTAGAATCATAATTTTATCCCTTTTTAAGTCATTCATTGTTTCTTGTACATTCTTTTTAGTGATCACGTGAGTTTCCACTAAACATTCCCCTTTTCTTTCCCTCCCTTTTTTAGTATTAGTTTTTTCCCCTTATTATTTTTCTTTGTGTCTGCAGAAAGAAAAGGGGGATTAATCTAAGACCATTGGAAGGAAGCTCTAAGGAAACAGTTTTCTGTTCGAAAGAAGATCTTTCTAAATCTGAGCATTATCTAAAATGGACACAAACAACTTTTCTACTAGTGACCCCTTTAAAAGATAGACAAGAAGAAGATGGAGAATTACTTATCTAAAAAGCTGTAGAGAAATTTTACATTAATAAGAGATTGAATTAAGTGACCTCTAAATTACTTTTCAGCACTACTATGCTTCTATAATTCTGTCCTTCAGCAAAGTGGGTCAAGGAACCTCCCGTGATACTATGCTATTCATCAGTTTTCACCCACATGTGCATTTCCCCTTCTGTTTTTAAGGCGGGAACATCTTCCTCCAAGTCTACTGAACTAGTACTTGATTATGCTCAGGCTAGGTTAATTTTTTTCTGTTCTGTTTTTCCATTTTATCATTAGTTCTCCTCTTTCTCCTTTGCTTTATTCTTTTCCTTGTCACATGTCCATCTCCTGTGCATCCCTTCTTCCTCTTCTAACACTATTGTTTTTTCACCGTTTTTTCTTTATTCCTTGCCCCATTCTTGTCTTTTCTTTTTTGAATTCATATTCTTATTCCTAGAAGGTCTGCTTTAGGCCTTGGCATTCAGTCCTAAAGGCTCCGAAGCAATTAGTCATTAGAGAAGGAAAGGAGATACTCTCTGGCCTCTTTGGGAAACAAGAGGACTTCTCAACCCCCCACCCCCCCACCCCCATCCCCTTTCCTCTTTAAATATTGATGCCATCACACTGGCAGCCTACTAATGTAACTCTGGCTGGCACTCGGCAGAGGCAAGGGGAGCTGCAGGTTTAGTCTGAGGTAAGAGACTTAAGACATCTTTTCCTTCTATCTGTTACTTGCTCTCCTATAGTCCCTGTACTTCGAGCTTGCCAAGGACAGAAAAATAGATGTGCGTGTCAGTAGATTTGCTGCCCCAGGAGGAGCTCCACTTCCCACGTGAGCCGTAAATCTTGCTGATGTTTATCAGCAGGCGCAGAGGTGACTACAGCAACAGGAGGAAAGGTGGGGTCCTATTCATCAGGAGCAGCGACTGTGCAGCCAAGATTCCAGGTGCCAATGTCTCAGTGCTTCTCAACTCATCCGGTGCGGGGCCCTCTGCTTCCACATCCTGATAAACCAAGTCCTTGGCGACCTCGCCCAGTGTATTTTCCTAATTTCAGTGCGGCACCATCAGGTCCCGGAGAATTATGAAACAGCTGAATGCTTAAATGTGTACCACTTAATTATGTGCCACATGTAATTTCAGAGCAGATCTATTCATAGTGGGACTTTATTTTTAAAAAGCTTATATTTCAGAGTGGGAGGCGATGCAAATCATTTTAGGCCCCGTAATGAGGCTTAAAATGTGACTCAACGGAGCTGTAAAATTGGCTAGCACTTCAAATGGGTCACATTCGGATCAGGATGGCAAAGAGGGCACTAATGGCATGAAAACAAGCTCAGGGTTCAGAAATCCGAGACTTTTCTTTGTGTGTCTGTGCATGTGTGTGTGTGTGTGCATGTGTGTTATGAGGGGTGTGTGTTGGGGGCGGGGTGACACTGGCCTATGAAAAGACCCTCAGTCTCTTATAGACAGAATAAGTTTGCTTTCCTGCTTTGGTACGGTGGGGAGTGTGATTAAAAATCCATCCTCTTTTTCTTCACCAAGTGAAGATGAGAATGATTGAAACTGGTAAATAATTTTTGGGGACCTAAATATCAAAAAGTTCATTGACCTGGTCTAAAAGTGACTGTAGCCCTTCATTACCAAATGAGGTACCTCTGTTTCTCTTTTCCTTTCCTCCATCTCTCCCAGCCCAAGCCCTGACCTGGAAATTAACCTTGAGCTTTTAAATAACTCAGCTAGAAGTGTTGAGATTGATAGCTGTAGAGTTGGCACCACACCCATGTAACTGGCTGACTCAGAGACCTGGTCTGTGGGGTGAGTGGTGATCAAAAGCCATCAGTTTCAGCAGCATGATAATCGGTTGATTGAATGTCTCCATTTTTCTGAGACTGATTGTCGCATTCAGGAGATAGAGCTGCAGTACTTCTCACCTTTTCTTAGCTGTTCACCCTCAGACTTATTTCCTACTTACTTGTACAGCTACATTCATCCTTAATCTTTACGCATACTTTCAGGCACAAGGACATTTCCTAACCAAGGCTGAACTCCAGCATCCCGCCCACATGTCCACTCCTTTCCCCGTTCTTCACTCAGTGCCCTCACAGTCATGTTCGTCAGAGCAAATGCAGGTTAATAGCAGGAAACAAATTTATTTTGCAGCCAAACAATAGCCAAGAGATTAAATGAGTGTATTTTCAAGGTCTAGCCTAATACACTATGAAAATAACAGTAAAATTTTTAAAAAGCCAATACCTTTAGATGTGGTTTCAAGGCCTAGAGTAGTACTTTGGAAAGACTAAATAGAAAAATGAGAATTGTTATTGATTAGTTTCTTACTCTTTGTATTTTTTAAAGAAATACTGATTAAAGGGAATATTAATCTGAATGTTTGTTTATAAATTAGATTATTATAAATATAACTATTAACAGTAAATGATAATATAGGAGTAACAAGAACTACTAGTACTAATAATAGTAGCATTTTATTCACTTGGGGATTATAAATTCTCTTAGGGCAGGGGTTGTTTTTCATAGGTGCTTAACAAGTATTTATGGAATGCTGAATGTTTTTCACACATATACATGCTCTCTTGGTCTTCTTAATTCAAGGATCCCGTTTCACTCATGCTTAAACCTTTCACATACTTGGTATTGCAACTACCAAAAAGTAGAAATTTAGCAAATAATTTGTTGACTGAGAGATTAGTAGGGCAAGTGTTAACATCTGCTTTGTGAATTCAGAGCAAACATCTATGGACTGACCATGAACTTACCACAGTCTTCCATAGGGAGCATATATCATCTACTCCTAGAGCGAACAGATTTAAGGTCATATGTTTTACATTTTAAATAGATATAAACTATAATCCTAAACTAATTTTGGACTTTGCGATTGACAGCCTTGATCTGCAGATTGCTGGAAAGGTACGGTTTTCTTGTACTATTCATATATTTGTGGAGTGTTGAGATTAGACGAGCAATAGCTAGCTACTAAGAGGAATTCTGCCTAAGTATCGACATCTAACAAATTTGGCATTCACATTTAGAATGGTTAATCGATCTTGCCATGGATTATTGGGATATATCTTGTAATTTCTGATACTATTTCCCTAAGTGAAGAGTTCCAAATAAAGCTGAAGTTATCTAAACTATCGTTGATAAACATTTCTGTCATCCTTTAAAAAATTCCCAGAGGACATGATAGTACACCTGTAGGAGCAGTGATGAGGACAAACACCTGCTGAGTGAGCAGCCTTTTTGAGCCCCAGTGTCTTTATCAGCAAACCTGAGAAAATGAGAAGTGTTCTACCTACATCAGATGTAATTGTGAAGGAGACAGTAAAGGCACTTCATAAACTAGAAAACATATATAGATGTAAGTTGCTTTATTACTATTATCTGTAAAATAGAGGTCATAATTGCTCGTCTACCTTAAAAAGTTGGTTTGAGAATCAAATGAGATAGTGTAGGAAAATATGAGGACAAGATGCTTTTCATCTGCACAATGAAACTATTATTAAAATGTCCTCTTCAAGGACATCAATATCTTTTTTCATGACTAAAAGTGAGGGTAGTTCTTTCTACAGAAATCCATGGCACTGGCATGATAGAATAATTATCACCATTATAGGCTCATTGATTGAGTGCTACAAGCTGCTGCTTCACTATCAATTCTCTGTGCAGCAATGCACATGATATAAAAAATGCCATCAGAGTTGTAGAACCCACGTGCTGAATAAGTTACTTGTTTTCTTAGCGTCGCCTATGCTTTTTATAGAGTTCCCAACTGTAAAAGCTGTCTCTTTAAGACATAAATCATTGTAATCGCGACTTTGGAAATAGTAAGGTAGCTAAAATGATGAATAAGGCACAGTTGTAGAGTTTCAAGTATGGCAGTTTGTGTTTTCTCTAAGGTCTTTCTTGAGAAATTGGGAAGTCCGACAATATCTATAACAAGCACATGTCATAAGAAATCCAATCGTATACCAGTGACTTTTTTAACAGCTAGAAAGTCTTTTCATGAATAGATTTCAATTTGCCAGAAACACAAACGACAAACGTCGGTTTGATGATATAGTATTTACCTTCATAGCTCCCTAAGTCAGATTAATCCTCCAATTTCGAGAAGCAAATATGTGACACTATTTTCATAAGTCATGTGTCCATTATCCTCACTGGCTCTCAGCATGCCAGAGGTTCTTTCACTCTGAGGTCTTCGGAAAAGCATTTAGAGTCAGGATCAGTTTTATTTGCCTGTTTAAGGGGGTTCCACAAGGAGTAGGAGGCGGAGAGACGAGATGTTGCTACGGCAACTGTAGCCCCCTATGTTGCTGTTTCTTGCAAAGTGTCTCTTCATTATCAGACTTGGCAACAGGAGAGTTGACTTCCATACTCTCTTTCCAACACACTCAGTTCTATGGTTAACAATAAATCCCTGTTTAGGATGATGGAGACTATGGACACAAATATGGTGTAATAGATGATGAAGTCAAGTGCCAGAAAACACTTTCCTTTATAAGAGAGCAAACCCCTCTGCGGCTGGTTTCTTCTAAAAGCGTCATTCAGTGGGCTAAGGGCACTTAGCTTCTTCGGATCTGAGGAACCAGGCCTCAGTTTTCCTTTCAAATGACTTTCGGAAATCAGCACGACTAATCAACGAATGGTATAGTGTATAGAAATTTGCAGTGGAATAAATATTCTCTGTGCATAAACTACATAGAAACAGGCAAATTTTTGATCAACAGTATTCTTGGAGTTAATATACTGTGTAAGTTTGATTTTAATTTCTTGGGCTTCACTCTCTTAGGTAATAATAACTGTCACTGCTTCTTCTCCTACTCAAGACCCCTTCTAAGCTGGTTCTAGTAATAACTCCCAGTTCAAGCCACTGGTGAATCTCATAACCCTGACACCTCTAAATTAGCTGTTTTTATCTTTGAATTGTTGGACCAGAGTGTCCTGAAAATCTTACTTTTCTGTGGGCATTTCACTGGGTTCAACCTGAACTTTATCAGTTATTTCTCTTCCTAAGATGCAATATCTTTTCCAGATTGTTTATTTCTCAGTCTGTTCTTTATCACTGTTCTCCACTGCACCTTTTCAGGTTCTCTATTCCACATCGAGCCCATCTACCTAACCCGCTTCATCCCATCAGGAGGTTTGCTTTTTCATCATTGGCAGTTGCAAAGTGATTCTGTTAACATGTGGATGACTTCACTCGGAGATGAACAGGCTAAACATACGTTTGAAGATTGAGGTTAATCAACGTATAGAGTACC
>NW_024344253.1:3174958-3262621 GCF_902729225.1 Pteropus medius | reverse complement strand
GGTGGCTAAACACCACATTTCCACTCCAGGCTGGAAGTGGAAAAGCTATGCAGGGTCCTTGGGTGGGGTGTGGGCGCAACTTCTCATCCTTAGCAGCCTCTATCTTAGAAAGAGGGCTTTTTGGAATCATGCAATGTCAGGCACTGAGGCCTAGCCATGCTCAAGGAGATTTAGTTAAATATAGACATGGCATATGTGAATGAATGTGTGTGTGTGTGTGTGTGTGTGATTTTTATGAGGATAAACCTTGGTCTTTGGAAATGGTCCTTTCAACTTTAACTTTTGATGGATGTGCATTGTGCGTTAATATGACTTTTATTTCAAAAGGACTTGATTCCATTACTGTCTGAAGCTGTTTTCATAAGAAGTTTGGTGGGATTTTTTTTTTTTTCAAAAAGTGATATTTTTTCTAACTAGTTCCTTTTAAATTTAGTTTAATCGAACAACAGATTTTAAAACCACCACTTATTAGACCAGATTCTTTTTTATTTTTCAGTCAGTTTATGAGAATAAACCTAATTGTCACTTGAAATGAGGGCATACACAGTCCTGCCTCAGTCCTGTCTCCGTGATACAACTCTACACCACCAGATCAGGTGCTCAGTTAAGAAGCATTTAACCCAGACCAAGTGATAATAGCAGGTGTGTGTATCATAAGACAAGATCAAGTGACATCACCCCCATCTCAAACTCTGCTTTACTTGTTTGGCTATCGCCACTATTGGTTCTTGATTTTCCGCAGATCAAATGAAGGCGAATGACAGCTGTGTTGGAATTACCACATACGTTACGATGTGCAAAGCCCAACAGAACAGGAAAAGCTGCTCCTAAGGGGACAGCCATTATGAAGGTCTACACTCTGAATTGGTTTGAATTTCTTAGTATGAAATAAATATGTTAGTGTAAAAATGGTTAGGGCCTTAACTACTTTGTGCTATCATGTATCAAGTTCACTAAGCAGAAGTTTCAAGCAGTGAGTGAGTGAGTATTTAGTTACCCATGGTCCTAAAATATTACATTACATTTCTAAATTATTTCTTTAGGTTGAGCATCAGAAAATGTAATTATATTCTTTACATTATTTCCTGACTGTGAATCTTATTCATTTATAAAGTCCATCAAAAATGTACTTGCATTTGCTCCCTCTCAGGTATTAATTATCTCTCCTCAATATCAACTGTGCCTTTTAATCAAGATACTCTTGACTTTTTATGTTGTCAAAGAGAGGTTTTAGCAATTCATAGCCTTCATACACATCCCAAGTCTTCTGTATTCGATTGCCTTACCTAGTAAAGAGTAATAATTAATTGTAAAGCAATGAATAATCTGGTAATTCCTAGATAAGAAATATGAAGTATGCCTGATATTGAAGATTCCTCTCTATATTTTATATCCCCAGATAGATTTTAATGTCCTAAGAAAGCATTCATGTTTTCTACTTCTCTCTCTATCATAGTGACTAGTAAAGTGCCTGAAACATTGCTTTGCCCAGTAAATGCTATGTTGACTAGAAGAAACAGATCCCCAGTCTAATCCTTCGTTATAAAGAAATGTGACTCTAAATATCAAGGAAGTTGAGATGAGAATTTTTCAAAATAATTAATTCTTTGAAATAAATTAAATAAGCTTATTACAGCACTTAGCAACGTATTCTATTATGGATGTAATGCATTTAGTAAAGACATCTAACATCTGGCTTTCTGGGAAGGACAGAGAAAGGAAAAGAGTAGCCTTTGATTACCCAGATTTATTTGAATTTTACTCAGCTATTTTTTTTTTATCCTGCCTTAACATAGTACTAAGTAGTGGATCTAAATATTCTTATGTGTCTTTTGAGGACAGAAACCATTCAGTTTTTAGAAGAGAATTTGCTTTCGTTTTTGATTTAGGGCGGAGCTGAACAATCACTTGAGACTTTTAAGAACTAATATCATAACTGCATCAGTAGTAAAACAGATCACCTAGTTTCTTCTTCCACATCCCTGCACTAAGGGAAACAACCTCACTATTTATACATGACATTTTTTCTTAATCAGAGTGGGAATTAATCTGCAAGCCCTTTTGGCTTGTGTGAACACAAGGAAATTGATTTAACTGGTTTTTAAGAGAGATTAAGTGAAAAATATTTTCTCTCATGCCCCTTTAAAATCAATCATATCAAACCATAATATGGTTTCCAACATTGTTGCCCCATTACTCTACTAAATTAAAAGACTGATCAATATTTCCAGTTCTTCATGATATATTGTATGACTTTAATGCAAAGTTCATCACCATCAGTGAAACGGTAACTCAAAAACTGTATATATTGGTGAATTATAGTTTCTCTCTTCTCAGTATAGAAAAATCAGTGGCCAAAAGAAAAGATGTCCCTGCCCCAAAACAACCCTTTCTTTTCTTTTTTAATAGTGCCCTGACCCCACCGCTCTTCCTATAAAAATCTTCCATTTGTACATTACAACCCCTTAAAGCAGCCTTCTAGTTGCTAGATGGGATGCTGCTCAATTCATGAATCACTTAATAAAGTCAATGAGATCTTTAAATTTACATGGTTGAATTTCTTTTTCTTAACTCTTGCCAGCCTGCACAGGCTTCCACCTCTGCCTGGAATTCTACACTCTTAGTCTGACTTTCTTTTGACTTCATGTTGCCCATGAATCACAATTAGCTTTTGATATTTTGTGCAATCGCCACAGTGTTTTTGAGAAAAAAAAAAATGAATGAATATTTTTAAAATAGGGATTTCCTCTTCTGGAATAATCTAAAGATGGGGAAAGATGGAGCAAGATGGAGCTGTCTCCCTGCCCTGGCCCCTACTCGAGACCCCTTTCCCTCACTGACTGTTAAAAATATCATTTTATGACATTTTAGCAGGCAATGTGAGTTAGTCTGGGTCCTCTGAGAAGCAGATAGATGCCAAGAGGAAGTTAAATGTGCAAGAATGTACTTAGGGAAAATTTCTGTGTGGAAGGAAAAAGGAAGGTGTTTTAAGGATATCCAGGATTTGTTTTCATCACATACTTCCAGTTCCCTAAAAGCAGGAGGCAGGTCACCACACAGGTAAGCACCAGGGCTGGTCAGGAGACAGACAGAGCTGAGGAAAATGTGGGCAAAAGCCTTTGTTGTGGTTTCTGTAGGAAGAAATATGCAGGTTTAAGATAGGCTAGTTTGAATAATTTCAGTGGGATCTGGGGGTTGTCCCTAGTTGTTTGGTACCTGGCCTTGGGGTGTTTAGGCCAAGTGAAGAATGGCTTGAAATATAAGAGCCCAATAAAGATGTGGTTGGGTGTATGGGCTCTAGATTGGTTGGTTTGCGTTTGAAAGGCATACTCATTAGCAAGTTGTTTATTATCTCTAGGCATTGGCTAACCCTGGGAGGGGCATTATCTAGTCCCTGATGTCAACACATTAGAATACACAAATGAAATAACAGGGTTAACACAGAGGTGAGCCAGCAAAAGCTGGGAACCCACAGTGTCTGAGTCTGAACCTGAGAGAAGAAAGGGAGAGAAGGTTGGGCGGAAGCGTCCTAGACCGCCAAGCAGTTCTGTGGGAGATTTGGCAAGGAGCTGGGGAATATTCCAGAAAGAATTTGCCAGCAGAGGAGTCTGTGTGTCCCAGAAATAGGTCCTAGTGCCCCCGTCACACTCAGTTGTTCGATGGGAATAGTCCACGCAAGGCATGGCCTCAGTCAAACGTGGCCGTGGGTTTCAAAGTAAGGCAGTGGGGGCCTTTTGTCTGGCGTGCTTCCTGCAGCATGGGTCTGAAAGGCTCGTTTTCGTGGCTGCCATAGAGTGTCATTCTTGTTTCTCAGGTGAGGAAACTGCATTTCAGAACGTTTAAGAAACATTCCCAGTGTTAGTTACAGTGCTAACGCAGGGGAAAGCAAGAATTTAGTACTAAAAACTTTCATTCATCACCTCACGCAACACGTCACCCTATCTGCTCATGAGGCAGGGCTTTTTAAAAACTGGAGATGTGGCTGAGGGTAGCTTCAGCTAATTCCCTTTGTGTGAGTAATCCTTAGATTTTTAGTTGGGAACTAGTAGATTTGTCATGAAATTGGTGTTCGACAGTGTCCAGGTAACTTTAATATAATAGGTTTAGGAAATATTTTCCTGAAGAAAATAGAATTATAAACCATGTTCTTTATCATTTCCGTGTTTTTTTACTCCCCAATATTAATGGTCACTCACCTGGAGGCCATAAAATCATGGTGTATGCAGGTAATGCTGGCATTAAGAACCAGCTGTCAGTTGATGAGGGCTAATGAGGCCAAAGTTATTGGTCTAACCCCCTTGAGGTCAAGTTAGTTTTATCTAGTCCTAAGGTCACAGACGTGACTTTTCAGTTAAGTCAGCTATTCTACAAAGATATGTACATAGACATCAGCACTTCTTTGTATCATATTAAGATGGATTCACTACTACTTTATTGCTCGCTCTTAGGCACAGGATATAAACATTTTTTTCAGATTCATAGGCATCAGTGTATTCCTTGGCTGAATTTCACAGATGCCCATTTTATCTACTGATAAAGCGTCATCAGACTTTGGTACCCACATTTTCTACCCCACATTGAAATAAATAGACTATAAAAGTATAAGTTACTGATGTTGTTGCATGACCATGATAATGATGATAACAATATTTGTCTAATGGCCTAGTGAGTGTTAGTTTGTGTATAGGCAGCCTCTAAAAGATTGAGGCTGCCTACCACACAGTGATCTCTGCCCCGTGGTGTTCACACCTTTGTCTAACTGTCTCCCATTGAACGTGGGCCAGACCTAGTGACTCACTTTAAAGGAAGAAGAAAAGTGATGTGATGTCACTCCCAACATTAGGTTACAAAAAGACTTGCTCGCCATCCCTCACTCCCTCTTGCTTGGGGACTTTCCCCTCAGGGAGAAGCAAGCTGTCCTGTTGTGGGGAAGACTGTGTGGGAAGTAAAAGATGTCTCCCTCCAACAGCCAGTGAGGATATGCGGCCTGCCAGAAGCCTCGTGGGTGAGCTTGGAAGTGAGTCATCGGAGGCCTGCCGACAGCCCTGCGGTTGAGCCTGGAAGCAATTCCATCCCTGGTCAAGCCTTGAAATGACTTCGGCCTGGGATGACACCTTAAATGCCACATTGTGAGAGACCCTAAGCCATGCCCAGGTTCCTGAGCTATAGAAACTATGAGATAATAAATGTTTTAAGGCTGAGGTTCTGGAGGTAATTTGTTATAGAACAATAGATAACTAATATGCCTGGGAAGGCACATAAAACATTTTGGACATGAAGATTTGCTACAGGTTCATAAAGAACTCAGTCAAATTTTCGATGATGCTTCTCTTTCTCAGCACCTCCAAAGGATTTGCACAGCTAAGGAAGCGGGAGCAGATACTGTTTTTCATTATAACTTAAAAAGTTTTCCTTAAGGATTATCTGAAAATTTCATTAAATAAACCCCATTTTATATAGTCACCTACTGCTTATGTCACAATAAGCTGAAAAGAACTGGAAAGGGAAAGTATATTTATGCTCCTATGCCGATCAGTGTAAAGCATAAACTTCTATTTTAGAATTACTGGCAAAATTATAAAAATAGTTTAGAGGTTCAGTTGATTCTGGGGTGCTTAATAAATATTTTTCATGAGAATACATTTGTTCTATCCCAAAGCATGATATGGCATAATGCTATACATATACCAAATACAGCACCTTCTAAAAAGCCATTAGTGAAATATTCACTCAAAATGCATTGTTCTTAACATAAATCAATTTCCACATTTAACGACCCATTCCACACCTTCTAAGCTCAGCAAAAAGAGTTTTCACATTGCCATGAAAGCCTAGGAAAATTGTAAACAGCTTTCTTTCAATAAAGGAGGTAACGCAATATACCAAAAAGACCATGGAGTCAGATAGACACAGGTTCGAATCCTGGATCTTCCATTTATGAGCTGTGTGACACTGGGCAAATCACTTGCCCTCTCTGAGTCTCAGTTTCCATGTCTGTAAAGCAGAGATAACAATTCTGACCTCATGGAGTTGTTAAGAAAATTGATATTCTTTGTGAAGCGCTGGGCCAGGCTCCTCGCAAGCACACACGAAAACGGAAGTTATTACTGTGGTTATTATTAGTGTTCAAAACTTTCTCATTATGAAAACTCTTCTAAAAAATTTTCAAAAATAGTCACAACAACTCAGACACCCCCAAACTTTCACTGATCTCTTATTCTACCTGTTTATCATGTTTGGTCCACCATCTTAGCCCCTTCTCCGTGTTCTACTGCTTGTCAAACACAAAGCGAAGGGAATATAAATATCTACCCAGGCTGGAAAATCCCCATATTGGCCCAGACTTTCCTGGGGGAAAGCTTATTTCTTCACCAGAAGACAGAATAGAAGGATATTTTACAGGATAACCTCTACACACAGATTTATAGTAAGATTTATATACCATTTTAATTTATAGGACATTAACAATTATACATATAGGTGTGATCATTTGTATTTCAACTCTCACTACTAATTAATTTTAGTGATGCATTATATATTCACATTCATTTTATTAATGAGAAACAGAAATTTAAAATGGCTGAATCATATTCGATATGATTATGGTATACACAAGCAACTATAGCATTGTTCACTTAATACTTTAGAATTCACTTTCTTTTTTTGTATTCATTCACTTATACCTTCATTTAACATTGCTCAACCTAATGTTGTGTACAAGGCATTCTGCTAGGAGCTAAGAATGACAATATAAATACCTAAACGCTAATCCAAAGGAGGTCATAGTTTACTACATGAAACACTTAAATAACAAATAAATTCAGTGCAATGTTATAAATGGTGCAATAAAAGGATGAACAACGCTATCAGCACATTGAGGATAGAGGGATGTTTTAGGTGGGGTCCCCGAGCCCCGGGCCTTAAACTAATACCAGTCAGTGGCCTGTTAGGAACCAGGCCACACAGCAGGAGGTGAGCAGCCAGCAAACAAGAGAAGCTTCATCCGCTCCCCAGCTCCACCTCAGATCATCAAGTGTTAGATTCTCATAGGAGCACTGGTCCTTGGTGCCAAAAGGGTCAACTGTAGACAATTGACCAATATTTGTTGACCACCTATATGTGCTAAGGACTTTTTTCTTTTGTAACAAAGTATTTACTTAAATATCTGTAATCCTAAAGCTTTTCTGAGTATGCTAGAAAAATATTTTAGTGGTTAAGAGCAGTGGTTCTGGTCCTTGTCTAGTTTTGACTCTTTGCTCTGCCTAGTTGAGTGATGAACTTAATCTCTCAGTTTCATACACATAAAATGTGGATATTAGGAATATCTGACCCATTGTGGTTAGGATTAATACACATAAAGCACTTAGGAAATGTCTGACATAGAGTCATTATTCTGTATGTATTAATTACTATTGTGTCATCTTTAGTGGCTTCAGTTTAAAAGCTCTCATCTGGCATTTTCTTTATGACTTCAGTTCCAGACATTTAACCTTTTTTTCTTAGAATGGACTTTCATGAAGTGCCGTGAAGTTGATATTTGGGAACTTCCCCAGTTCTTTGTGAAATTATATCTTCAAAGTTCTGATTAGAAAATTGACCAAATATACTTGTTTATGTCTGAATCTAGCGATGGACGTAGGTTAGTCTCAGATCAGTACTTTTCATTGACTTCTATGGAAGCTTCCTGAATGAGACTGGTAATGGTTTTCAAACTTAACTTTGTATTATAGTCACCCAAGGGACTTAGAAGAGAATATAAAAGTTTTGTGACATGGGGTTATGTAAAAAAAATTAGACATGACATCAAAGCACAATTTATAAAAGAAGAAAAAAACTGTAACTTCATAAAAATTAGGAGGTTTTGCTCTGTGAAAGAAACTCTTGAGAGAATGAAAAGACAAACTAGAAGAACATGAAAATCACATATCCAGAATATATGAAGAATTTGCAATATTCAATGGTAAGAAAATAAAGAAACTAATTTTTTAAATGGGCAAAAGCTTGGACACTCACCAAAGATATTCTAAAGATGGCAAATTGGCATATTTTAAAAATGTTCAATACCATTAGCTTTAAGTAAAATGCAAACTTAAACCTTAATGAGATACCACTACAAAATGGGAAAAAATGACCACCAATAATTCCAGATGTACGTTTGCCCCACAAACAAAAAGAAGTGGCTGGAAACAATCTCCCTGGCCGGAAACAATCTCTATTGGCAAAGCGTATGTCCTGTGTCCATTCCTGAATGTGTCATTTTGGCCAGGAGATGGAACGCTCTCTGTTCCCAGGCCTCAGTTCCATGTCTGCCGTTGGGCTAGGGATAGAAGCGGCCCCATTCACTTCTAGACAGGAATGAAGTAAGTGTAGTCAACCAAAAGGCATGCTGGACAGAAACACATCATCTACAGTGGATTTTATGCTGGGAAAGACATTTAGCTACTCTTCGTCACAATTTGCCTATGCAAAAAGGGAGTAATAATGGTACCTTCTTTAAGCGATGACGGCATTTATATCCATGAGTGAGCTGGGTCATAGACTGACTGTCTATTTCTCCCAGCCATTTTCATTGGTTAACTATGGTTAAGGTGAATAAAGCAATAGTGCCATGGTACCTTCATTATCATACCTGTGAAAACGTAAGATGCTGGAACTTAAAGGGTCCATGAAAAGCCATCTGTCCCATTTTTCTGATTTCAGGAAAGGTTATACTTGTGCATTTCGAAAAAGAAGAAAAAATATATGTTTATAATTTTTATGAAATAATATTCTATTATAACCCTTGGTAATATATCTCCATTCTCAGGAATCTCAAAAGTGTCTTAAATTCAATGAAGTCTTTCATATTATTGCTTTCATGAAGTAACATGAAAGCTTAGGTCCAATTAGTATCTTTATTCTATTTTATTAATATATTTTTTAAAGGAGTAAAGGAGCTAGCTTTCATTCTTTTATTCAAATGCCATTATATACTCTTAAAAAGTCATTAAATCATAAAATCCCTCATCCATCATTTCTCTTCATATATCAAACTCTTGTTCTGCTAAACTTTCTTTATAAGTTTCATTTTGAACCCTTTAAATATTTTCTTTGAACCCTTCAGAAATTCTGAACAATACCCTTCAGGGCAGAGGGAAACTGGGCCCTACAGATTTTTTCACTGACAACTAAAAAACCCAGAAATGTCTTCAGAAAAGAAAAGAGAGCGCGGGACCTGGAGATGAGGCTATTCCAGAATTCTGAGGAAGTCCCAACCTTTGCCAGTCCATCTGGTCAGAATTTAATTGCTAATAGAATGAACATATTTTTTTTTCTCCATAAATATAGCTTTAAAGAGAAGTAAGCTAGGATTTTTGAGAATGCCTGGCACAAAAGAATGCTTATCAAAGAAAGCTAAAGAAGATAGAGATAATATCAATGCATCAAATGGCACAAAATACATATTTTTATTTGTTAGTGAAGAACAAAGATATAGCTACTTATGTGAAGCATTTTTCAAATCTATTCCGTTCCCCCTATAATTCAGCCTCACTAATTCGAATCAATTTAATTTCTCTAACCCCTTCTAAAGAATGAATACCAGCTAGGACTCCGATTTTTTTCTCATCCTGACAAAATGATACTGTAGCTTTAATTGTGCACGGAACTGAGAAGGTTGTCATGGAGATGGGAATCTGTGAAGGGGCTGCTCCACTTTTCTGGCCTTGTTCTGAGCCTCAAGTGGAAGGTTCCATTGTTAAAAGAGAAGGATATTAACGTCTGCCAATAAAACCTGCGTTTACAATTTTTAAATGCAATTTTGTTCCCGTCTCTATCTTTTATTTCATAAAAACAGTAAGAGTGCTCAAAATGACAATAATGAGACAGACTGTTTTTAGAATATTCTGTTTGGGATTGCTGGAGAGCCCCCAAAAGGTGTTCAAGAGGCTCTGAGGTTCGCTACAGACTCTGCTATAGTTTGGAAGCGTTTGCCACCTAGTGGCGGCTGTTGAGAAATGCTGACCCATATGGTAAACATTTTCATGTTTTCTGTATTAGGAAGCAGAAAGAAAAGGGAAAAACTATCCATAGACAGGTTCTTCATAGGAATTATTATTTAACAGATTTACGGCCACTATTTACATCCTGGGGCTTCTCTACATGCTGCTGCCTGGAATACGTTTAAGGTTCAGCTCAAATGTCAATTACTCAACGCAATCTTTGCCAACTCCTTCGATCAGAATTAATAACTCCTCTCTTGTGCTCCCCCGGCATTTTGTTCTTACCGCTATTACAACACCGATTACATTAAATCATCTCTAGGGCGGTGTGTGCATGTGTCCATCGTCTGCCAGACTAAGTAGTTCCTTGAGAGAAAAATGCTTCACCATTTTGTGATTTCTCTGTACCTATGATATCAGCCCGGCTATAGCAGGTTCCCAGTAAAAGTGCACCAAATTAACGAATTTCCTCCCTTCTGTCTTCCAGTCTCCCCTTGAACCGTACTCCTCCTTACTCTTTTAACTCCAGTGACCTTCTTTTAGCTAATCCTCAGCACGTCAGCCTCTGCCCCTGCATGGCTATGGTGCCTGTGGTTTCCTCTGCCTGGAAGAATGTTCCTCCCTCTTCTTTTCACCTGGTTGACACCTACTCAGTTCAGAAATCTAGGCGATTCTCTTCATGACACACTTTCACTGTACAGTACTCCTATTCTTAATGCTTTCCACGATTGTGATTTCATATTATCTGGGCAACTATTTAATTCACGTCTGCTTCCTTCAGTGGTATGGAAAGCCTTCGAAGGCTGTAAATACACCTGCTTTGGTCACAGTGGGATCTCTACTGCTGAAAAAATATCTGGCTTGATTATTAATTATAATTAAATTTTTGCTCATAATTATATTTTTATTTTTGTTTTTTATTGACATATAACATTGCACGAGTTTGAAGTATACATGTGTTGAATTGATGCATTTATAACTCCTGCCATATGGTTATCATTTCTTTTTTGTGGTGGTAACAATTAAGGTCCAGTCTCCTAGCAGCTCTGAAGTATATAATATAATACTGTTGTCTATAATCACTATGCCGTGCATCATATCTCTAGGAGTTGTTTATTTACTGGTTGAAGGTTTGTACCCTTAAACAACGTCTCCCCAGTCTCTACCCCCAACCCCCTAGTAAGTACTATTCTACTTTCTGTTTTTTAAGGATTTGGCTTTTTAAAATTCCACATACAAGTGAGATCATACAGTATTTTTCTTTTTCTGTGTGACTTATCTCACATAGCATAATGCCATCAAGGTCTAACCCATGATTACATCTTTTTGAAATGTTCTACAAAAATAATTCTAAGAGGAGTTAAGTCAATCTGAGAATTTTTTAAATTATCAAAAAAAGTGCACAATTTGATCAAATTTATTTGAAGGGAATAACTCTCACTTGAATACTTAACTTATTGTAAGATGAAAAAAAAATCTCTCTGTCTATCCATCCATCCATCCATCCATCCATCCATCCATCCATCCATCCATCCATCCATTCATTCCTCCCTCCATCTCTCCATCCGTCTGTATATCTATCATCTATCTATAATCTATCATCTGTCTATCATCTATCTCTATTGATCGATCTATCTATCATCTATCTACCTATCTTCAAAACACTCAGGTATGTTTCCTGGTGGGATTTGTACATGCTCCCTTAACTCAGTAAATGCACAAAGAACTATGAGCATGTGTGTGGGATACTATAGCAAAAGAACAGGCTTTGGAGTCAGGTCCAGTTTTAAGTAGCTTGGTCATTTCCAAGCTGTGAAATCTTGATGCTGTAGCCTCTTAGAATTTCAGTTTACTCACCTGTAAAATGGAATTAACAAAAACCATTGTATAGGATAGTTCTAAAAATTAGCATATCCTTATCTTTTATCATCCTGCTTGCTGACCAAGGTAAGTACCTACTATGTGCTAGGAACGCAAAACTTAACATTGTCCCGAAATTCAAGTAGCCTCATGGCAGACTTCAATGCACAAATCAGTGATTACGGCGAGGAGTAACAGCGCTGCGAGGCGGCAGCACGGATAATTTGGTGGCATGCGCGGCACTGCAGTGTGGGCGAAGGTAGGGCGGGCCCCGCAGTCCTGGCGGTGAGGGGCCGGTGCGAAAGGCAGCGTTGCCAGTTTTCTCTCACACGAGAGGCATGTTGGTCAGTACGTGCGCTAGCACAATGGTTCGGCCACGGGCTGTGGGATTGGGGGCATGTCATTTAATCTCTCTGCGACTCAGTTTTGTCCTCTGTAATAGTAGCAGTAGTGAGAATTTATAAAGCATTTATGAAGTGCCAGGTGTTCTAATTGTTTTATGTATCTTAACTCCCTCAATACTTACAAACTCATTTTACAAAAGAGGAACTGAGGACAGATAAAGTAAGAAATATTTCGCCCTAGGTCACAGAAATAATTACGACAAGAGAGTTGGGATTCAAATCTTGGAAATCGGGCTCCAAAGTTTCATCCTCACCGTAACTAACTATGTAAAAGGCAATTAATAATAAAAATAGCTACATACTCAGTACTTAACACATTGTCTGGAAGAGGAGAGGCATTCAATAAATATTAGCTTTTATTACTATTAGCTAACTCTAGTTAGTGGAAACAGTTTAAATTTAAAATAAATTTTTAAAAAATTTAATAAATTTTTAAAGAAATATTTTAAAATCTCGTTTCTCTAGTTTTTACAAATAGATGAAGGTGAGCGCTAACCATGGGCAGTAGTTCTGCCTTTCAAGAGCCCTCTTGTGGAAAAGTGTAATAATTCAGGATAGCACTTTTATTTATCTAGGGATTGTCATGTATGTGGGAAGAAATACAAAATATAAAGAAAAACCATTAATATTTTTTAATTTGTCATCACATTTTATTTCAATGAATGTAGCAAATATATTTCATTATCGATGACTCGCAGTATGAAATTAAGTAGGTAAAAACATTTCAGTGCTATAAAAAAATTAAAAAGCAACTCCATAGAAAAATTCAAATCTATTTATTTAATAAGTCACAATAGAACAAACTTTCTATGACTTCATAAGTAGTTCCTATTAACCTTTTAAATTATCAGAAAAATTCTAAGGTGAAACATTGCAGAAAATAATCGCAACATTACCATTTAGTTATGAAGCGATAATGTGTTTTCCTTTTGTGTTATTTTTTCATTTTAAAACAACTTGACTAATGAATTAACCTTGAACAATGAATAACCCTGAATATGTTTAAATATGCTATAGTGTTTAAAAGGTTCTTAGAGCAAGTAAAGGTATGAACTGATTAAATATTAGTGTCTGGATGAATCATTTATTAGATGACTTGTGAGAGTTAATGTATGTCTTTACTGAAGAAAATATTCCCCTAGCAACATATATTTATTTATTTGTCTCTAATGTTCTCTCGTTTGCTATTGTGGAAATGTGTATTACAGTGACTTTATCTCTATTTACAAAAAATGATGCAGTTATCTACTCCCAAAGCAAGGAGACAGATGCTCTTTCTAACTCATATTTCTAAATCATGAGTGGTCCTAGCCTTGTGCATATTTCTTGGGTTTCTACCATTTCCACTCTAAATTAAAAAATGATATAAACTTACAATCTTTTTCAAATGAAAATACACATGGTCAATAGATTCTTTAAATATGAGCTTACTATTTCAGTCATCTCCAAACCTCATCTAATAGTTTAACCTATTAAGAAGAGCTCAGTGTTAACTTCCAATGGAATTTTCTTCCAATAAAGATGTTCACTGAGCATCTATACTATTACTCAGGTAACGAGCTAAAATTTTATGGTTATTATCTCATAACCTTCACAATAAGGAAAAATCATCAATTAGAATAATGAAGTTGCTCAAGATCCTAGAGCGAGTAGGTGGAGAGCTGAGACTGGAACCCAAATCTATGTAGCTAAATTGGTGATTTTCCAGCTCTTTTGGGTTCTGCACACACTTCCAACATGATGGTGGTGGGAGCGGGGTCACCCCCAACCATGAAGCAATGCTCTAGACACCAGTTGAAGTGGGTGTCCTACAATTCAACCCAATCTGACACTATCTACAGGGAAAGAGTATCGCGGTCCACAGGCCGAGGGCTCAGTCCCACAAGATCGCCATTCACTTCCAAAGCCAGTCACAAGTCCAGGTTGTTAGGTTGTTACTTTTACTTCTGGTTGACTGGCTATAAGTCAGAGGCGACTTGGGTTTGATGAATTTGCTAGAGTAGCTCACAGAACTCAGACACCCGTTTACGTGCTAGATTTCTAGTTTATGACAAAGGGTGTTAAAGGATACAAATCAGCAGCTAGATGAAGAGATATGTAGAGCGAGTTCCCAAACAAAGAAGCTTCTGTCCTCCTGCAGTCTGGGGTCCAGCACGGTGGCACATGGAAGTGTTCCCCAACCCAGAGACCCTCTAAACTCTGTCCTTTTGATTTTTTATAGAGGCTTCATTACACAAGAATGATTGATTAACTCATTGGCTGTTGTTGATTGATTCAACCTCTATCCCCTCTCCCCTCCCTAGGACTGAAAGTTCCGCCTTTCTGTTCTTGGCCGGTTTCCCTGGTAACCAGCCCCCATTCTTAGGTGCTTCCCAAAAATCACTTCATTAACGTAAAAGCAGTTGTGGTGGAAAGGGGCACTGAGGACAAGAGACCAAATATTATTACAAAAAATCACTGCTCTTATTGCTCAGGACAGTCCAAGGGGCATTGCGATCCAGGAACTGTTATAAATCCCAATATTGCACCAACTATTTCCAGAGGCTTCCTTGGTGCTACGGTATAGTCAGGGGGTGCTTCTGGGGCTGCCACGTTTGGGGGAGCACGTGAGACATGTCTGAGCTGGTGTGACTTCCCCACGTGAGACGAGTCTGAGCTGGTGTGACTTGGAGTCTCGGCATGTTCCAGAGAACCATTCCTTTTATATGTTTCGTATTGTGGAGTTCTCCAAAATGTATATTTGACGATAACTTCTGCAACTAAAAACAAGTCGAATACCACTTGTCATAGACTGAATGTTTGTGTTCCCCCAAAATTCATGTGTTGATACCTAATCCTCAATGTAATGGTATCTGGGGTCTTTGGGAAGGATTAGGTCTCACCAAAAAGACATTGTTCAATATTGCCCTACATGCAATAATACTGAAATTTGCTTAGGAATTTTATTGTTTCTCTCTTTTGAAAGGATAATTGTTTTTGTGTCCAGAAGTTTTCACTTCTTTCTAACATTTGAGTCCTTCATATATCTTCGAGGAGAATTTCTTTTAAAGAAGCATGTGTGTGGCAGTTTTATTGCTTGGAAGCTCAATTTGTTCCAGGGATAAATCACTGAGTAAAACAAATGGTATGTTTTCTGAAAACCTCACAACTATAGTTTTTCTTCCTTTTTATGTCAAGAGAGATAAAACTAGAGAAATAAGCAGGAAGATGATCTGTTTAGGGTAGCTTAGAAATGGCAATATTCAATGTCATTTAGTACTAGAAATGGGATTACTACATCCCAAAAATATATTAAAGAAGATTCATTAAATTGAAGGGCAAGACAGTGGGAAGAGAGGACAAGAAAGAACTAAATAAAAAGAGAAACTCAGGTTTTGCATAACTGCATCAAAAGGCTCAACATCCTGCCTACATTAGAATAGTCCATGGGAAGCTTTGAAATTATAAAAGTAAATATTAATATTTCTATTAGGCATCTACCAAGTGCTCAGATGTTTAAGTGTATTAGTTTTGATCTTGACAACAATGTTGAAAGTTCACTATTATTTCCATTTAATAGGTAAGAATACTGAGACTCAAACAGGCCAAGTCACTCCCATAGTCACAGAGCTAACAAGCGCTGGAGAAATGGTCAAGATACTCATTTGTTTTGTTGTAGAACCCCCAGTTCTTTTCCTTACACTATGCAGCCTCAGGAAACTGCCCCAAGTGTGATGACAGCTGCTAAAATAGGCCATAGGAAATGGCCTTTTGTGTACAACGATAAAATAAAGAAACAAACTATCCACTTCCTGTCTTCAGGAGATGTCTCTTTTCAGGTTGTTTTTGTGTATTCTTTACCTTTATCCCTTTTGAACATCCCTTCCCAATGCTACCATAAAGAATTATAACATGGAAGCTCAAATTTAACTATCACTTTCAACTCCTGGGCAGAGAACTACTTTGTCTTAAGTAAGAAGTACATTGTAGCCTGTCATTACCAGGACAAGTAACTGAATCCCAGGGTGGCAGACACCTTGCAGACACCTTGGGGCACCATAAGAGATAGACAAGCTGGTAGAAAGTGAATGACATGAGGGCTACGACTTCTAATCCTAATCACGGTCATTCACAGCAGATGTAAATTTCAGAACTGCAGCCTGCAAGATTCTTTTACGATAGTAAAGACAGGGTCACTCACATAAACCATGCATTTTCCATATGGGGTACATTCTCCAAAACTTGTATCTGAAAAAATATTTCCTTAGCAAATATTTTTGTCCTGTTGCCATAGTCATAATTACATTTTTCTTTTTTATATCATGTGTGTGCTTTTCAAAATTTGACCTATTTCTAGGACATATTTTAGAAAGGGAAAGAAAATTCAAGTTGATGTGATATCAGCATCTGGTTTTCCAGGACATATAGGTTATATTTATTTTATGTTCTCTCTTCTTTTTCCTTTATTTTTCATTTTTAAACTTATCAATAATTATTATTTTTTCAATTTTTATAACGTTATTATTTATATTATTTTTATTTTTTAGTTATAGTTGACATTCAATATCATTTTGTATCAGTTTCATGTATATAGCATAGTGATCAGACATTTATATCATTTTCAAAGTGATCCACATGATTAGTATAGTACCCACCGGGCACCGTACATAGTTATTACAGTATTATTGGCTATATTCCCTGTGTTGTACTTTACATCCTGTGTCTATTTTGTAACTACCAATTTGTACTTCTTAATCCGTTCCCTTTTTTACCCAGCCCCTTAACTCCCCTCCCATCTGGCAACCATCGGTTTGTTTTCTGTATTTATGAGTTTCTGTTTTGATTGTTCATTTATTTTGTTATTTAGATTCCACATGTAAGTGAAATCATATGGTATCTGTCTTTCTCTGTCTGACTTATTTCACTTAACATAATACTCTCTAGGTCTATCCATGCTGACGCATTTCTTTAAATATTAATAACAGAAGTCCTTTAGGGTGTGATTTGATTGTCAATATAGGTCAATATATTTTGAATCACATTTCTAAAATCAAATTTATGTGTTTGAAGCAAATTACCTGTTGGAGTTGCTAAGGCAATGTCAGCTGTTTCTGATATTAGAAGTACAAAGATATAGGCTATTACATTAACATCTTTTAATTGGTCAAATATTTTCTTTGAAAAAGATTTAGCAAAAATATTTGTGACAGCCAACTTCATTGATTTTAGTTTTTATTTCAAGGATATTTTAAAGCATTGTTTATTATTTTTACCAAGTAAAGAACAGTTAATTTTTCCAAACTCTACTGTGGGTGAATATATGAATTAATATATATCCTTCAGATTTTTTCTAAGTCTTATTATTTGTCAAACTAAAAAACAAAAGCTATGTTTGAGAGAAGAAAAAAGGTATAGGTGTAGATAATCATATTTTAGAGATTTCTGTCAATGATGTAAGAAAAATAAAATCTTGATATCTACACACACACAGTTTTAATTGCTAAACAAATGAAAAAGAATGGAGCATGACAGAGACTTTTCAATGCCTTAGCCTGGAATGACACGAGTCACTTCTGCTCACATTTCTTTGGCCAGGACTGCTCCTAGGGGTCCATCTAACTGCAAGTTCTTGGGGTTGTCCAGCTTTTCTCATGCAGGAACAAAAGGAAAACTATTTATTGGCAAATGCTAGTAATGTCTATTATAGCCTTCATATTACATGTTAATTTGATAAGCATTAAGTCTTTTAGGTATGTATTAATATAACTAAAAAAAAGACTTCTAAATTATTTAAGAAAAAGCACATTGACAATATAGCAACTGATAGAATATGAAAGGAGCAGCAACGAAAAACGAACAAACACATAAGCAAAATGAATGGAATAGATGAGAGAAAGAAAGCCAACATAATGGTACAAAAATATTGATTAGAAAATAATATAAAGCCAGAATTAAATGGTGTCAACTCAATTAAGGAAAGAAAAAGAACTACAATATATGCTGTGTGAATGAGTCACACCTCACCCTCGTTAAAGTATGAGTAATTCTACGTGAGTCAAATGCAAACAGCAGGATAGAGGGAGATGAAGTCAAAGATGTACAGAGATTTGCATGTATTATCCTAAATTGATTCACCACAAAATATGAAAGAATTTAAATCAGTTAATTAAGGTATTAGTGAATTTTGGAATTAGAGGGGAAAAACGTAGAACTAATCACAAATCCCCCAGATGTGGTTCTTGGACAACAGCAATAGCAGCAACAACTTCCAAGAGCAAGAATGAATTTGTGATCCAAATCGAGACAACAAAACCTTCACGTACTTCACATTAATGACAAGAAGATGAAGTTATGAAAGATATTAAGACAATTAAAAAGAATTAGGAGCATACTTCTCTCAATGAATTAATAGTATCTGAAATGCAGGATGAAATGATACTGTTGATAAAATATAAATTACATATTTTCACCCAAGAAGAGAAACATATCTAAAGTCCAATAATTATAACATAAATTGAAAATGTCAAGAGATACTCTTAGACAATATTGCAAATCCAGATAATTTCAAGCATGGATTCTTTCAAAACATTAATAGAAATAGAAACATTCTGTTAGTTAAACTGTGTCTGATCTCAGTAAAAGAAGAAAATATTTCCAATTATTTGTGCAGTAAGAATTACACACTGGAATATTACAAAGATAATATAGAATTAAGAAAAACAAATTTGTCTATGATTATTGGTGTAAAAATATAACATACTCCCCAAATTTTATAATATAATATTATAATATATTTACAAATTTTGCATTATGATCAAGTGGAATTATATTTAGAATGAAGGAATTTATTAATTTAGGAATGTATTAATATGATTAGTTGTATTAAGAAGTTATAAGAGAAGTCATATAATTTTATTGATACTAAAAAGTATTTGCTAACCCCAATAGCTATTCCTTTTTAAAAACCATGAACAAAATAAGAATAGAAAGATGCTTTGTTATATATTAAAACTACATTATATTTTAAAAGGTCATTATGTAATTATCAATATAAATTATGATATACATCTCATAGTTTGTAAAATGCTTTATCGTAAACTATAAGAGTATTCCATTAATTTGAAATACAAAAATGCTTGCTGCCATCTCTATTATTTAATATTGTCATACAAATGCCAAAGAAGTTAGAGAAGGAAATAAAATGTGTGAGTAACGGAAAAGATGAAAATACCTGAATGTCTATAAATGATATCACTGTATGTGTAGAAATGCCAAGAAATTAACTGAAAAATCAATAGAAGTAGTAGGAGAGCTCAGTAAGTAAAGTTGCCAAATAATCTACATAATTCAAATAAATTGCACAATAATCTAAAAGTCTAACAATAACCAGATAGAAAGGAAATGAAGAAAAAAGATGTCATCTACAATAATAATAAAAAGATAAATATCCAAAGAAAAAACTTTAAACAAATGTATAATACTCATAAATATACGTAAACTACAGACTTTATTAAAAAGTATAAAAGAAGATTTGAATAAACACAAGAGATATCCTCTATTCTTTATTTGGGATATTTAAATTAATCTAAACATTCAGTGCAATCCCACTAGGATGTTTGGAATTTTATTAAATGATTCTAAAGTTCATCTGGAAGAGCAATCAGGGAAATTTTGAAATATCACGGTAACATATTATGTGGTAATAAAGCAATGTTCTATCATCCCCGAACGGGCAAACCAATAGAATGGACCAGATGTAAGAGAGAAAATGAAGTCCATATGGGATAATTTTATCATAAAGTTTATGATAAAAAGCATTTCAAATCAATGGCAGAGAGATTACTCAATAAAAAGCATTGAGATAACCAGCTAGCTTAACAGGAAAAAAATGTCTGTAGTAGCATATGCCTAAAGCCTATTGATTTGGCTTCCTGTGTTTCTTGCTAATCCTCCCTCTTCTTAATCTCTAGTATCTAGTTGAAACCTCTTCACTTCTCTCCTGAACTATTCTAATAACTCTCCAATTCCAGTTTTCTGTATAATTTATATTTAAAAAACAACAAAAGAAACTATTCAGAGTTTAAAAAGGTAGAAATTCAGAGTAAGAAATTCATATTAGTAGGAATTTTCAGAAACATTTTCTGAGACATGTTGTTCCATAGTTTTGTTTATGGATATAAGAAGAGTATTTTAACACTATCTCTTCTGTTAAATGATTTCAGACCTAGAATGAAAGTTTGAAATGTGATATAGAAAGGCTTCTATGATAAAATACAATCACCCCTTGATTATTCTCTGGTGCTAGAATCAGAAATAAACTTTGATGTGAATAATATATAATAAAAGATGATACAGAGGCATTTATCCTGGTTTGGAATACATTATATGATATTTCTAGAAGTAGATTTTTCTTTGTAATGATCACATTTTACATAGGTTCGCATTGCAATTTATTACATTTCCTGGGGACGGGACCAGACCTTGGAACTCACAAAGTATGGTCCTCCAACCAGCTGTATCATCATTTCCTGGGGATTTGTATGGAATGCAGAATCCTAAGCAACACCCCAGACCTACTCAATCAGAATTTGAATTTTCACAAAATCCCCATGACATTCTTGAGAACATTAGCATTTACAAATTAAATATCAATTTAATTTAAAAATTAATTTAATTTATGATTATCTTCTGGGATAATCCCAGCTCAATCTGCTATTTGAAATTTTCTTTCCACAATACATAAAGTCACAGGGGATAACTCCGTTTGGTGTGTCTATCCATCTACCTCTTTTCTTCTCTACCCCTTCGCCAAATGTAGTAATTAATATATATCAGAGGAAGTGAGAATTGACAGAGAAGTTTCCTCCTCTTTTTCTATCATATCAAGCTTAATCAATCATCAGCTGTAATCACCTGAAATACAAATGTTAATATCATAAGCAGTAGTGCATTTTTCTTCTTTCTAGAAGAAACTGTATTTTGCTTTAATCGTTTTAAGCTATATTTCATTGCTAACTCAATTATTTTCTTCTATAGCCAATGGCACTATATATATATTTTTAATTTTACAATGCAAAACATTGTGCAAACATATGATTTCAGTTTATAAATAACCTTGAAAGCAGCACAAATTTGAATTATATGTCCCAAATTCTTAGACTATACCTCTAAACTCTAATATATATATATATATTCTCCCCCAGAGGAGTCACATATTTTTAATCTCATTTTATCCCTTTAGCCAAAGTAACCTTGGACAATAATTATGGGTGTGCTTTTGAGGGATAAGCATTTTCTAATCTTTCCACTGTTGTCACAGCAGGAAATTGCTTATTGGTATCATGTATTTCATTTGAAAGCAGACGATCCACTCAATAAGATAAAGCTTAGCTATATGTTGGCAGCCTAAAAAAAAAATGTAATAAATAGAAAGCATATTGTAAAAATAAGGTGCTTGCCAACTTGTCCAAGCTGCCTTTATTTTAGGGGTTTGATAAAGTTAAACATAAGATGTAGATATTCTGATCTTCCGGATCTCAAAGTACACAACGATTTTTGTTTCTTATAACAATGTCTCTCTTTCAACCACTGGAGAATTTGCTCGATGTTTTTTCTTCGACTATGAAAAGGAAAGTTCAGATTGGGTGACTCCCAGAGAGGAGGCATAGGGACTGTGTGTAGGGAGGAAGGGAGCTAGTGTTGCAGGTCTCCGAGCCACGGTGTGTGGGCGCCAGATGAGCCCAAGGGAGGAAACGGCATCACACACAAGTCAGTCAACGCTTTGGGCCATGTGGACAGCAGGACTTCCATGATTATGCTGGACCTGTATTTATTCATTCTTTCTTTCAGCAACTATGTAATGAACACTTGTGCTGTTCCGGGCACTGTTCTAAGCACTGAACAAGTCACTTAATAATATGCCCTCAAGAAGCTGTCATTCCAGTAGAGAAGAAGAGCAAAAATAAATTGACAGTAAACAAAATATGTAGAATATTAGGTAAAAAGTATTATGGGAAAGAAGTACAGCAGGCAGGAAGCACAGGCAGAATTAGGAAGGGCCTCTAAACGTGGAGGTCAGTCATATGATCTGAGTCTCAGAGTTCCTCTCTGTTTTGTCAGATGGATGCTGACAATGTGAGAGACGTAGTTAGAGCCCTGTGTGTCAAGATTCATTTCTTTTTCATTTTTTGTTCATTTACCCTTTCAGCTTAAGTATATACTTGATTGTGTAATACCTCTCCTCACAACCCTTTAAGAGCTTACTTTCTCAGTGTAAAATCCAAAATCCTTACCATGGCAGCGATCCCCATCCTTTTTGGCGCCAGGGACTGGTGCTCCTATGAGAATCCAAGGCCTGATGATGTGAGGTGGAGCTGAGGCAGTGATGCTAGCACAGGGGAGCGGCTGCAGATACAGATGAAGCTTTGCTCGCCCGCTGCTCACCTTCTGCTAGGTGGCCTGGTCCTTAACAGGCCACAGACTGGTACCAGTCCATGGTCTGGGTGTTGGGAACCTCTGGCCTACAGGTCTGCTACCTGATCTGGTCTGTTGCTGATTGGTTTCATCCCCTACCATTCTCCTTGCTCATTCAGCCCTAGCCACTGTGGCCTCCTTTCTATTCCTCAAACACCAGCTCTTGTCTAAGGGCTTTTACACGTCTACTCCCTTTACCTTGAAGGTTCACTCTCCAGGTATCCAAATGGCTTGTTCTCTTACTTAATTTGTTTTTTCTTCAATGTGATATTGTCATAGATGTCTTTCTTAAATACCCTTAAGTCCCCTACCTAAGAGAGTGCCCTTGTCCAGCTCATCAGTCTATTCTCTTACCAGATCTCAATTTTATTCATAAATACAGACTGAGTATTTACAACTTTAAATTGGATGGTCCATGTAGGACCTTGTCATATAGATAACACTTAGGCTGAGAACCAAATGACAAGGATCGATTCAGTCATGTGAGAATCAGGAGGAGTGCTTTTTAGGCAAATGCAAATTGATACAAAAACTCTAAAGCTTGACATGTTTGAATTACAAGAAAGTCAGTGTGTCCAAAGCAAGGAAGACTAGGGAAAGCAAGTTTTTAGATGAGAGGGTATGATATTGTGATTTATGACAAACATATACTTGGTCATTCAGATGATCATAAGATATTTCTCATATATATTTGGTCTTCGTCCATGGTTCCTGGCTCATAGCGCCCCAACTCCTTGGAATGTCCCGAGTGGCAGGAGCAGTGGGAGCATCTTTTGTTAAAATGATTGGTCTTGTCCTTAGTTCCTAAAGTCTGCTTCAGAGCCATAAAGGTAGAATGGACATCTTCTTATTCCTAACAAGCCCCTCACCACCACAATGGGGTGAATGTCAGTGGGGTAACTTTTGAGAAACGACTAAGAAGGCGTGCTGATTATCAGGGGAACCAACCAAAAATAGCAGGTAGAACTTTCAGACCCACCCCCCTGATTTCTGGGGAGGGGTGAGGGCCGGAGTTTGAATTAATCACCAATGGATGATGAGTTAACCAATCATGCCTATGCATAAAACCCCAAAAGGACAGTGCTCCTGGGGTGGGGCGGGGGGACCAGAACACTTCCCTGTGCCGGACTCCAAACTCACACCATGAGGAGAAGGACAGAAGTTCTCTGTCTGGGACCTCACCCTGTGAATCACTTCATCTGACTGTTGATATGTAACCTTTAATGTGCTTTATAAATCAGTGGTCTAGTGAGTAATGGGTTTCTGAGTCCTGTGAGCCACTCTAGCAAATTAATTGGACCTAAGAAGGGGTCTTGGGAACCTCTGATTTATAGCCAGTCAGTTGGGAGCAGAACTAACAACCCAAACTTGTGACTGGCATCTGAAGTGGGGGGCAGTGTTGTAGGACTGAACCCCTAACTTGAGGAACCTGATGCACTGGGTGGACAGTGTCAGAATTGAGTTAAATTTTCAGATACCCTGCTGCTGCCAGAGAATTGCTTGGTTCTGTGTGGGAACCTCCCCCACCCGTACCACCCCCCACAAATTGAAATTGGGTTTAGAAATAGAGTTTAGGTTAGACAGGTGAGCAAAGGCCAGATTAAGTAAGAACTTGGATTTACAATAAAGAATCAGATGTTATTGTACATCCGATGTTATTGTAAGGCATCATAGAATTTTAAGCAGGATAGTAGTATTTTTAAAGGATCTTGTTAGTCGCTTTGTAGTGCCCTTTACAGAGATGGGGAAGGCAAGAGGAGGAAATTGTTCAGAGGGAGAAATGAAGAATTTTTCTTTGGTCCTCTTTAGTTTGATGTGTATATAAAATATCTATATACAGACATTAAATGGGTCTGGAGTTCTGGGTAAGTATCATGGCTACAATGTTGTCTTCATATTTTAACAAAATGAGAGATATCAGTTAAGCAAGAGTATTTATCCTTACCTGTTTTTCACTATGTAGGTACCAAATGGATACAAAGATATATTAGACACATTTCTTTCTCTAAGGAGGTTGGGCTTAACTAGCAGTATTACTAAAGTCATGAATTAATCATAGTACATTAAAGTGCAAAAACTTGATGACTTCACAAATAAGAATCAGAAGGCCATGATAGATATGGGTGTTAGTTGTCAAATAATAACTCATGATCATTTGCTAGATTTTTTCTAGTTTAATTATAGTGTACTGTAAACTCATACATTCTTTGTAACTGGAACACAGCGATGACCAAAATAGTAGTTCTGCTCTACATGGAGCTTATAGTCAATTAACACGTAAAATGAAAATATTTATACAAAATTTGTGACTTAAAATTAGAACGATTATTATAAATGAATATTCCCATGTGCTATGAAAACATTTGAGGGAACCGAGCTAATCTGTGTTATCAGGTGTACTGTCTATGCTCAAGTATCATTTGAATGAAGAGAATCTGAATGAAGAGCAGGAAGAGAGGATGGGGGTGGGGTGGAGGGAAAGTCACTGCATGCAGAGAAATGCGTGTGGCAACCCTGAACTCATGGAAGGATGCTGCACTTGAGGAACTGAGAGAAAGCCACTGTGATGGTGGGCAGAGATGCCTTGCTAGAGAAAGAATCAGGTAGCAACCGGCCTAATAGGTCCTCATAAGCCACGTTAAGAGCAATGGAAAATCATCGAAGGATTCTAAACAGGGAATGCCATGATCAGATTCTTATGTTTCAAAGATCCTTCTGGCTCTTATGTATACAACAGATGTGGTGAGAGTGGGCAGATTCAATAGGTGCAGGAGGTTCTTACAGTGCTAGAACCTCTGGCCCTCTATGTGTGGACATTTTGTATACACATCAAACGAAAGAGAACCAAAAGTTAAGCTGGAGTGGAATGCTGGTGTCGGGTATATTGAGAAGTATATAAATTCAAAGTAGGTTACAGAGATAGACAGATGGTTAGAGAGGTTAAAATAAACCAGGCTGGGGATATGTTGCGTGAAGGCTCGAAGAAGATGGGAGTGTGGGAAATGACCGCTAGGCCCCGGTTTGTGCATTCAGAGTGCGCGGTTGCCCTTCACGAAGCTAGGGCATTTAGTGACCTCACGCTGGTTCCTAAAACAATATGTTGTCCGGGTCACTGCACAGTAAACTTGTGAAGTCAAATGGAAACTTAAAGATCGCACCAGATTACAGATAGTACTTTATTTTTGAGAACTTTACAATTTAGATAGTTTTTGCATTTAAGCCATATACAGTCTCTATAACCAGAAACTCTTTTTAATACTTGGTTGATTTTACATACTTGATACATTTAACAAGTCATTCTTATTAATTTTCCTCACAAATGCATATTTATCAATATAGTCTTACTATGAAATCTTCTTAGCTAATAATTATGATTGATGAAGACTAATTCTGTTTGTCTCAAATCTAATCTGTTTTCTTTCTTTGTAAGCTATCTTTATTCTCTGGAGAGCAAAAGGGGAATTTTATTCAATGAATGGCACACATTTGCAACTTTTTTGAATTAATCTCCAGATAATGAAAATTTAAGAATGCTTAGATTCTTTCCTCCCATCTCACTTTTCACATTATTTCCTGATAGCATGTTTTTTTAAAGCGAAATTCACATAACGTAAAACTAACCATTTTAGTGACAGTACATTCAGTGTTGTGCAAACATCACCTCTATCAAGTTCCAAGACATTTGCATCACCCCAAAAGTGAGCCCTGTAGCCAAGAAGCAGTGACTCCCCACTTCTTCCTCCCAGCCTCTGTCATCCACTGATCTGCTTCCTGTCAAGAGCAAATTTTTAATATTTATTAACACTTTTATATATAAAAATATTATATTTTATCAGAATGTACTTACCATTTAATAATATAAAAGTTTTGCTATGAAAAATCTGCAAACCTCACCAGCATAAAATTAACATTCAGATCTAACCTGCGAATTCTAATTGAATACACAAGTTTAAATCTCCCAATTTTGTTAAATATTCAACTTCATTCAACAAATTTTAGCTGACTCCTTCTTTATGTCAGGGATTGTAAGGATTAAAAAAGTATAATACATAGTCTTTATGTGTGGGAATAAGTGTCAATAAGTTTACTTTGAGTGCTCAGTTTAAATTCTGTCAGAAGTAATTTAAATTCAGAATCCATCTTATTTCACGTGTAGAGAAACCGAGGCCCAAATACTAGGAAAAGTCTCCAAGCTGTGCATTGTCCCAGCTAGAATCTGGTTTTACTAGTCAAGAGTGTTGACTTTTTATCACCTGAGTCAATGCAATAGAACAGTTTCAATGGATTGGGTCTGTTTGAATGATCTATTACAAACATAATAGGATTGTTCTTATAAATAGGAAAAAATATCCTATTGACCAGGGGGACAGTTTCAATGGCTTAAGTGAAATAATCTGTATTCTAAATAAACTTTAAATGCTGCTTCCAAGAAAAGAAGAGTGCATTTCAAAGTATTAGGACTGGAGTAACTCTTTATCAGAGAGACAGATAGATAAGATAATAGAAGACAGATAGATGATAGGTAGGTAGGTAGGTAGATAGATAGATAGATCGATAGATAGATCGATAGATAAATATGGGCAGAGAGAAAGGATTTATTTTGATTGCAAATGACTACTTTGTCACTTTTGAAAAAAATGCAGTTTTCTTTTTGAATAGAGGCAAGTGAGAAACGTAATTTCTCCCGGACCAGACTCCTTTCATGCATTTGTCATGACGAGCACCTTGCCTTGGGAGGGCTGTTACCTTAGAAAACTAGGAAAAAAGCTGGTTTTTCATTTTATTATAAACTTTATGAAAACATTATCAGTTTAAGAAAAATATAGTGTAAGCCAATAACTTAAAAATAGTGTATTAGTACTTGAACTATTTGGTTTTAGTGTGTTGTTTTTGTTGACACAATCATAAATACATGGAAGCCGTATATTGTTGCGCTGAGGTTTATTCACATAGTTATTCAAATCTCAAAATATGACAACCTTTATAAATTGTTGTCTCTAAATTTATAAATTTATCTTCTTGTCTTTAAATACTTATTTTACTGCTCAATGTTTCGCAAAGGTGAACGATGAAAAGTTTCTTTAGTTTCTTTTTCTATTCTCAACATAGATACGATTTAGTACAAAACCCTTGATCTGAGACTAGCTTAAATGTCAATTTTTCCCAAACCTATGATCTTCTAAAAGCCCAGGTTTACAGAAATCAGCAGTGAAGAACATTATTTTGGACACAGTTTAAAAAACTGCACATAGTTCTGTTGTTACAAAACAGAGACTCCTTAGTTACCCTTCATTTTAAAAGAAGCCGGTGAAAGTTTTGAAGTGTTATTTTCCATGGCTACTCACCAGTCATTGGCAATCATCCTGCCACCTCATTTTACGATATTTGCCACTAAGACTTCTATGTTACAGGAAACTGCACTTCCAATAACTCGCCATTTCCCAAATTTCACTAAAATGACTCAGTTACTGCCTGGGTTTTCTGACTTTGTTACCAACTGCTCTCATTTCTCTACAGTATCCCTTTTAAAGAAATTTACAGCTGCAAGCATTCTACTTCTAGCCCTATTTCTTGTCTAGTGATTTTTTGGTAGGCAGTTACCACTCCAGGTACTCCACAGTCTTTCAGTAGCAAAATCATACATTACATACATTACATGTATGGGTATGGGGTGGACTAGGGGTAAAGAAATTGGAATCAAGGTAGAGATAGAGATCAGGAGAAGTATCATTGTAGGTATGCTAACTTCTATTTCTATATTTCTCATAGAAAAATTACCATAGAATATTAATTCACTTTCTAACCAATGAAGAACCCCAAACTTGAAAAGAACCACAGCTGGAAATACAGAATATATTTTTAAATCTTTGAATAGCTTTAGGAGTAACAAAGACCAGTATTATAGTAAATTATCTTCATATATATAGCCTGTGCATATTATTGGAACTGTTTGCTTGTCTTAAAGATTTCTGGATAGAAAAAAACTATATAATTAAAGTAAAAAAACTATATAATTAGAGTAAAGAAAATATGAATTTAAGCTTATTGCAGTACTTTGGTTAATTCTTTAAATTTTCCTTTCTTTTTAGTTTTTCTTTATTTTTAAACATATACACATTTAACATATATATATGTGTGTGTGTATGTGAGTACATAAATACAGCAAAAACTTTACGTAAATCATTGCTTTATTTAACTAGGTTATTCTCCTCTCTTGCTCTTTCCCCCACATCATTTTCATAAATATTAACGTGTTAACTTTCCCAGATTAAAAAAAGTTTTTAATTGTTTTGTAGTATTTTGTTTGTGATCACATTACAGATTTGACATAGAATTCTAGTAAAATACTCACACATTTTATATCACTTACTTATTTATAGTTTTTTCTTCAGCTTCTAGGTTTTGAATCCCAAAAAGGCAAGGAGCACTTATTTTCACCTCTGCATTTCATACAGTTTCTGCATATGTTAAGTAATAGAGAAGCAAGGAGCTTTTCCAAATATGTTATTCGTTTTACATCAGTGCCTTTAAAAAAATGTGCCCCCTACTTAGATTCTTTTTCATCACCTTCTCTGCCGTATTTGTTGATTCTTCTATATCCACCTAAAATGTAACCTACTCTGGGAAGGCTTCAATTACACCTGCCCATGTCAATTCTTAGTCTCTTTTAAGTTGCTGAATTACTAACTGTAGGTCTCTATTATGTCCTTTAGCATCTTTTACTGTGCATGTATTTATCTCTCTTCCTAGATCTACCATGTTAGGCAACTTGATAGTGGGACTGTGATAATCATCTTTTTTTTTTTTTTTACTCTGCATATTTTCTGACATATAACATGGTTGTTAAAATGTGCTTGATAAAAAATAAATGCAAAGGTGAAATTACTTTTACTTTGTAATATTTATCATAATTGAAAGTAAATAAATTCTTTTTTGTGTAATGTATTACTCTCTATTTTTTTTAATGAATGTCTTCCTCATTAGAGAGTAAACGTCACAGTCTGGGACCATGTCAGTCTTGTTTACCACTGTATTCTTAAGGTCTGGCACAGAAAAGTTCATTAGTAAATATTTATTGAATAAATTGATATTATTTATTATTATAAATTAATATTAATATTATGATGAGAATAACACATATTCATATTAAAGATTTACATAGAGAGATTATTATGTAAGTGAGCAATAGATATTTTCAGGAAGAGAAATATTATTGTTTCATGATATTTGAGGATTTAAATTCCTTATTTTGAAAGTCAAGAGACTGTGACTACAGGAGGAAAATGTCCTTCAGCAAAGTAATATCTTTATTTTGCTTTAAGTCAAAATTGATAGGAAATCTACCCATGAAACATTTATGTGGTGCATATAAATAGACTGTTAGCAAAAGAAACAGCAGCCAACAAATTTATCCTGTCAACAGCAACACAAAATGAGTCATAATCCTGCTTCATTTTCATTTCAGTGGCCACTTCCAGAAGAAACCTTGTCATCATTGCATTTAAATATTTTTTTAATTAAATATTTACAGGTTTTTTTTTTTTAATAAAGAAGGGTCTGCAAAATGATCAAGAATGTTTAAAATGGGGAATATATCCAGAGTGGCATACTTTTGAAGGGAAAATAATTCAAAATATAGAAATTACAGACTCTCCATGAATAAGACAGAAAAGGTATAGATGTCATTATTGAATCATGGACTGGCCATGAGTCATCAGTAGGTCATCATTGCTAATATATTATATATTGTATTTGATATATGATCGTATATATTATGCTTATATAAATAACTATTAGCATAGATTCTAATAACCTCCCAGTGAACATTTAATTTAAAATAAACCATTCTAGGTCTTATTAAGAATAAGTCTGAAAACTGAATTTTATATATACCCTCTTTGAAAAAATTCATTATGATTCATTAATATCAATAACAGCTAATATTTATGGAGAATTCACTATGCACCAGGCACTGTTCAAAGTAATTTACACACATTACCTCATTACTTGATCTTTATTATGACCTATAAAGTAGGTACTATTATTGTTACTGTTTAATTAAAAAGGGGTCTGGGGCCAATAGTGGTCAATGAGAAGGCCTACATTACCAAAGTCAGCAAGTGGCAGAGCTGGAACTTGAAATCAGTTTTGTCTGTCACAGTGGATTTTAACCATTGTGCTTTATTCTGTAGAACGAATTGTCAGTGTAAGAAGTAGATCTGGCTGAATGAAGGCTTAGTCGGGAGACTATTAAAACTGTATTTGAATTTGAGTACATTTTGGCATAGTCTGACTTTAAAGCTCTTTGCATTTTCACATTTCTCATTACTTTCTACTGTCTGATTACCTGGCTGATTTTGCTTGGTACGATTTTTATTGCCTTGGCCACAGAAGACATTTGACTTTGAGACTCTTGTTCTATGGTATCAAAGAGGTACAATAGACTAGTAAATGTTGGATTTTGGGAGTGAAAATGAAAGGGCCTAGGATTAATAAAACTAGTTGAAAATTGAGCTCAAGTATACCTCTAAGGCTATGAATAATGTCTATATCTATGTATGTATCTATTGATCAATCTTTCATGTGAATTGACTTTTAGGGTAGCTCTCATTTAGTTTTGACACCATATATGTAGCAATTTTTGTATGCAGACACCTCAATTTGAGATTACAGAAGATGGATCTGATTTAGAAGACACAGGCTTGTCCACAGGCATTTTGCGATCTATGATAAGAAATGTGAATATAATTTGAGAAACAAAGCTTTATAACAGAAAAAGCCCAGGCTTTGATGTCAGGATGCCCTAAATAACAATTCCAGAGTTTCTGTTTAATAACACACACCTCCAGAAATGCCTTAACCATTCTGTTTTACATTTGGCCTATCTAGGGATAATAGTAGCTGTTCATTTCTCTTCTCTCATGAAGAACTTAAGGAGCCCTGAAATTTAGTTCATTTAACTTTTTTGTGCCTTAACTTTCTCATGGATATAACAACAATAATTTTTGTAATTCACTGGTCTTTTTTAAAATTGTTCCTTCTGCTTTTATAAATGTGAACTAATTTTCATTTTCAATATTATATTTTTTAGTTCCAGAATTTTCACTTCATTTTTTTTTTTGCATTGTTAATGTTTTGCTAAAATGTCCTATCTGTTCATGCTTATTGTTTACCTTTTCTAAACAAATTGACATCATAGTTATTTTAAAGTTCTTATCTGTTAATTCTAATCTCTGGAATATCTTTGGGTCTACTTCTATTGACCATTCTTTCTTTTGAGAATAGATTATATTTTTTTATGTTTCTTTACAAATCTTATAATTTGTATTCTAGATATCTGTATAAAAGAATAATAGAGACTGAAGTAAATTATATTTACCCTCACTGAAGGGTACACTCTTTTCTGTAACCCATAGTTGAGCTGAGTCTGAGAGAGAGTACAGGTTGGGTGAATTTCAGGACACCACTGATTGCAAATAATTTGAGAGTCCAATTAGGACTCTCCCTCAAGCATGACTTAGGATTTAAGCACAATAAAAATCTTGAAATGTCTCAATGCTTTGTAGTTCCGCTTTTTAGGTCAGCAGAAAGCTTTCTCTGCACTCTGACCCAGCTTTCGTCATCCCAGAGATCTCTCTCTGTCCTCTTTCTCTGCTCTTTGCTCTTAGTGAGCTCTGTCATACCTTCAGTGAAGGCTCCACAAATTTTGAGAAATTTCTTTCGAGCTCTTCGATTATTTTCCCAGCTTTTGCCTTGTGTACTGGTGAAGATCCCATGGGAAAAATTTGGCGGATGGGTGCAGATTCACTCTGTATCTGGAGCTCAAGATTCTGATTGGCCATGCCAGTCTAAATGTAACCTTTAAAAGTTTGGCTGGTTTCTCCTCACCCTGTAAACCTCACCATCTATGTTGGGCTTGAATCTCTCCCACTGTGTTTACAGAAATGAACATAGGAGGAGATGTCTCCTTGGAATCCTAGGAGGAGCTTATAAAGCTCAGAAATTTAGTTCCCTTATTTTTTTTGTATATCTTATCTTTAGGTTGGGTATAGAAAACTTTACCTTTGTAGTCTATTCATCTTTTTAGTTGTTCTGTTGAGAGTAATAATGTCTTGTAATTCTTTACTTTCTAACTAAATGAGGAAATCTTACCTTAGCCATTTTGACTTACTATTTTGTCATCTTTAAAAGGGGAAATTTTGTGAAGATTTAAATACAGCATGTGAAAATTACTTAATGTGGTACCTGACATTGGTAGATGCTTGATAAATATTAATGTCCTTTCTCCATTAAGTTAGATATCAAATAAAGAAATAAACAGCTGTGCAGGTTTTGCCTGAATAGCATTTGGGAGGCATTAAGTTTTAAAGACAGAGAGCACAGATTGACAGAAAAATATAAGAAAAACTGAGTCTCTGTCTTCTTCATTTACTTCTTTCAACCAATATTTTACAGAATGCTACTTACTGACTATTCTTATGATAGGAATTTTCTTAAGGTGACTTCTAAACCAGAGATCTTGTACTCACTTATTAATTTTGAAAAATCTTATCTATATATCCATTACATTCTACAGAAGCAAATACGGTTATTTCCACTTAAGGGATTGTTTAAAGGGAATAGAAGTTAAAGTGGAAGTTGTGCAAACATAAGTGAATCTGATAAAAGGAACTAAGGAACAAAGCAAGCACAATGAGTAACGAATTAAAAGGGAAGGAAGACTTTCCACAAGGAGAGCAGACAGTGGCTGGCAGCATTTATGTCTAAAGGAAGGCAATAAATTTATGCATGCCTTGTTATATGCTAGAAAAGAGCATAGGTCGGTGATAGAATGCACATAGTGGTCCACACCTGGAAGAATAAATTGTCTTACTGAGGGGCGGGGAAAAATCAAAGTGCAGTGGGGAAGCTGCATTGTCAGTTACATTGAATCCTGCCTGTGTTTTCTCCTGATGGTTTGGATTTACTCAGACCAAAAAGAGTCTTTTTGTTCAAACTGCTTTTCTCTCACCAGGATAGCCAGATGGGTGACCTCAATAAGGAGATGAAATAAACCTTTATGTATTAAGAAATTGTTGTTGAACAGAATAATTATATTTTGGGGTATGTGCATTTTCATATCATCCAATTTTATTGTGAATACGTGATTCATAGAAACAAAAGGACAGGAAATAAAAAGCAAAGGAAAAAATAAGAGAGTCTCTTGCATATTTTATTTGGGTCAGTAACAAACTAAAACCTCAATGAACTGAAATTCTAGGAGTGGGAGCAGGAGAGAATTTATCCATTTGTGATCTTGACCTATCAGCAATTACATGAGGTTTCCCAGCTGCTGGCAAAATCAGTTGTTGCTCTCTCGAGGCAGCAGCTGGGCTCGCATCCTCCTCTCGACAATTTCCTGCTCAATATGGAAGCATTCTGATAAAAAAAAAAAAAAAAAAAAATCTAACAAATCTCAAAGTGTACATACAAAGGCACTTTTTTTCATGCATGAGAGTTATGCTGTGCCATGCACTGCAGCCATTTTATATCTCTTCCCTCTTCCTTCATTTCCTGTATCTCCGTGGAAGCAAACATTCCATCAGAAGTCTCTTTCTCTATGTAACTCTAAAATTGGTAATTGAGTCTCTTGATTGTGTGATTTTCTTTGTTAAATATCACACCATATGTATTTTTTCTTTGATTTTTTTATTATTAGTTTCAAGAATACAGTACATCAGTTAGACATTTATATAGTTTATGAAACAGTCTCCCCAATATATGTATATTTTTTTAATGACATGTCTTACTATTCTATTTGTAGCAATCACTACTCTAGGAAACACAAACACATTCCGAGTGTTTGATTAATTTGTAAGTTACTGTCCTTGTAATTATTTCATGACTTACTCTCCCACGTCTATTTGAAACCATAGTCAGCAGGACTTACCTGCATCTCAAAACTTAATACACTGTATTTCAATTGGAGAAGTGATGGTATGGTAAAGAGTGCATGAGCCTTGATATTTAGGATACCACCCCAAATACTAGTTATTTGACATTAGGCAAATTACTCTAGGATTCATTCCTTTTACCTATAAAATAGGCACAGAAATAAGCTTATTTTTCCACATTTGGCTCATAGGGGAATGGAGCCAGTGCCAAGTAGAAGCGGATGGCACTAAGACTGGCTGCCTTAAGATTTTAGCTCTTTATCTTTATTCAGATTCTTTTCATATCAATTTTTAAGCTTTCTTTGCGGCCAAACAAGGCATCATAATATACTATCTCTTAGGACAATGTGGCTTATTTGTCATCTCTCTGATGCACACCTTTCTTATGTTCTCAAATTGGTTCTGGATTAAACAATTGATAAGCCCTGATCTCTGGAATTTACTAGGGCAAACAAGCCAAAACTCTTGTGATCTGTGAGGCTTGGCTGAGGCACATTCTGCTTTATTTCTCAATTTAGGGTCTTTGGTAGATGTTAAATAATCCCCAGTGGTGGTTATAAACATTAGAGATCCAGAGGGAAAGAATAGTGGAATTTATCAATTTCCAAATGAATGGATAAGGTAAAACAAACAACAGACAAACAAACAAAAAACTCTTGCTATCTAAGGAATGTGGTTTCTTCTTAAATAAAGTTGGAGAAAAAACCAAATGAAATAATCACAAATTCAAAAGCCCCAAACTTGATACCCATAGAATTTGGTTTACTTGTTCAGTGAAAATTCTTTAAAAAGTCTCGATCTCTTGAATGGCAATTTACCAATCAAATATCAAGCTGTTCCTATGCCAATATAATCTGCTCTATTCACTCTGTATTTAAATAGTACTTAAAAAGGAAATGATAGATATTAATTAAGAAAGAAGGAGTTTCTAAAGAAACCCGGGATGCTAAACAAATACATTGGGCTTAAATAGCCAGAACACCTTTACGTGTTTCACAAAGGAGAGATGGAATGTTCATAGAGAACAATATTGGCAAAGAGACACTTTAAAACACTCTACTACTGTTTTAAATTTAGACCCCTAATTTCTATGTATTTCTTTTTCTTCTAGGAGTTGTATTTTTTGGTCTATGATGGTGTAAACCCCCAATAAGTCAATGGTCTCCTCTGCCCTCCCCAAGTCTTGCATCTTACCACTCCAACAGCAAGAAATCCAGAACACACACATCAGAGGGAAAGGAAAAACACTGACCCGATGACTAGGGTGAGCTTTCTTAGGCTGCCTTCCTTAGGCCTTCCTACAGTAGCCCCAGAGCCCATCTCACTTGACCAATTGTGAGTTTGGGTAAATATCCTGTAAATTGGTAATGGAAGGAAGCATAAAGAGAGAATAATGGCTGGCTGGACCGTCTTGCATGAAGTAGCAGCACTGGCATTATATCTATACCAGCTCCTGGGAAGAACTACATCTAAAAAGAGATTCGGGAGCCAATGTGCTTTGACCTATAAAAAAAAATAATGATAATAAAAATTTAAAAATAAAAATAAAAAGATTTGGGGCCTAAACTTATTTTATTTCACCTTTGAAAAAAGTCTATAATAATATATATTGTTGATCTCCATTTTCTATCCATATGTCTATTTTATCTCCAATCTTTTTTATTTCTGTATTCTAGAAATACATGTCAAAATTTTCTCTCAATTTTTGAATCGCCTTTCTATAGCTTTAATTCTGCAGTTTATGACCTCAGCTGTGATTTTAAATTGTTCATATTTTAAGTTTTCTAACATTTTAAAATTATTTCAGCCTACTTGCATTTACATCACAATCATTCATGAAATTCTAGATTCTTTTACTGCACTGATATTGGATTTTGTGTTTAGCAATTACTTAAAATTCAGCGATGACAAATCGATGTTACTTTTGAAAGTTACAATATCTAATTTGCAATGTATACGTGGATAAAAGAGGATATCATAACATACTCCTCCTCATCCCAATATGATTTTTCTACATTGCAAAAATACTGAATGAGATGAAAGAAAATACCCCAGAATGTAAAGCACAAAGACAAAAATGCAACGAATAAAAAAGAGAATGATGATACACGCAAAATCAAATAGAAAGTTCAAACATACATTAAAAAAGTATTTTTACGGAAAGATGGTGCAGGGAGCCTTAGTCAAATAATATGAGTATTTACCAGAGATAAGAAAAAACGCAAATCTTGAAAGTGTTTAGCAGTATAGGTAAAACAAACAAACAAACAAACAAAAAACAACCCACAGTTAGGCACATATTCCTAATTTTTTTTCAAACTAGGAATGAAGAGTCTAAAATTTACAAAAAGAGAAAATAATAAAATCTACTATCTCCAGAAAAATAAGAAGTAGAATTACACCATATTTTTTAACAGCAACACTGGATTTTATCATCAATGGGACACGCTTCATTGAAAAAGTTTTAGAATATTGGAAAAACGAAAGTTACACGAGTGGGCATAAAATTTGTAACAACTTATTTCGCTAAGCTTCAGCTACAAGAAGATGCTTTCAGCTAAGTTTCTAATGGAGAACTGACTTTCCTGTTAAAAGGTGTAAAATAAAATCCCCTCTTTACTTGCCAGAGAGAATATAACTGTATAAACAACACATGGATTGCCTCTCAGCTAGAGGGTGAACATCCATATCAGGCACTCAGAACAAAAAGGAGATAGAATGAGAGTTGCTACATCGCAAGACCCATCTTCAGTTAAGGATACATCAGAATGTTGGGAGAAAGCAAATATTTTCACAGACTTTATGTATTGAACTCATCATAAATGCATAAGCAAAGCTGTAAAGATTTTAAGCATCTCAAACCAAGGAGAAATAACTCCCATGGTACTGTTAGGGATGAGACTGTGATGTAGTACATAAGAAGAGAACCAGGAAAGCCAGAGCATCTCCAGGTGTTGAGGATCTCAAGTAATGCGTGTTGGGTTTCCTTTAGAACTCTGAATAGTATCACAAGTGCCAAATACTTTAAGTTAAAGATGATGTCTAATAAACGTATTGGTTCATAGTTTACATGCATTAAAGAAGTCTGGAAGAATATATAACAAAATGCTAACAGGAATTATCTTTGGCTGGTAAGATTATAAATTAGTTTTTACTTTCTTCTTTGCATTTATTTATAAAGAAAATTAAATACTTTTATAGTCACAAAAAATAAAGCAATGTTTTGATTAATAAAATAGAAATTAGAACTGTATTAATAAAGGCAAAAATATGCTATATAAATTCAGGCTGCCACAGTGAGCATAGTACTTAATACAACTAAGACTGAGACTCATGTAATTTAGACCAGAAGAAAGCTGAAATGATCCTATCAAAGTTCAGTGCTTTTTTTTTTTTTTATCTTTACAGAATGACATGGCTTGAGTTTATCTCACAGTCCTATTCTTATTGAGGAAGAAATGCTGTGATAGCACTTATATGACCATAGCTCTGAAATGTGCAGTGAGACTGGTTCACTGTAAAGCACCCAATATATACTGCTGGATATCATCCATACTCTTCCAATTTTTAGGTTGGGCTATTGAATTTCATGCAAAGCCTAAAGACATAGCTCTATTTTCCAACATGGTTTTGTGAAACTCTTCAATAAAAGCTTCAATCAATAGTCAATGAAGTTATTTTCTTGTAGGCACAAGGGGACAATTAATGTAAATCAATTAATACAGAGTAGGGTATTAAAATATATAAATGCTAATAAAATATAGAATAATATTGTAGGGGTCTCTGGCAATAACAGAATAGCATTGGTGCGATACAACGACATTTATTTTGCCTTGAAAAAATTAATAAAATTTTCTGCTGATATTCACATACAATAATATACAATAATAATAACACAATAATATTACAAAAGTAGCAATAATGTCCAGTCCTCTCTCAATATTTTGTATTAATGATGAATAGAGGTAGCCAAAGTAAGCCAAATTCCAATTGTCTTTAAATCATTTCTAATTAAATGTGTTATTTGGTTTGAGGGCTAGAAAATGCAACAGATTTACATTTCTAATTATGTTTTTCTGAGACTAATATTAACATAATTAGCATTCCATTTGCACTCCCAAGGAAAAAAAATCACTCGAATTTAAATTTGCCACAGTTAAGCCATATTCAAATTACCGATTTTTCTGTGTATATTACTTTCCATGTGAAAATTTAAAAAATTCCCCTGAATGAAAAAAAAAAACTTTTCGAAATAATTTACATTTGAATAATTCTTTCAACTTTCAATCTGTTATAGCAATGAGGAAATTATTTCAAGATTATACAGCAAGTAACAGTTCTTAAGACACCCTCCCCCACAAAAAAATCTAATAATCTTTTTTTACCACAAAACTGCTGCTCCGATACCAGCTAGTCCCAGCTAGTTTATTTTTCTCATAGTTTAATAAAGATCACATTTGCTTTTTCATCCTTCATTCACCATACTTATTAAATTTCATAAAAGAATTACATTGTGGTTTATTTAGAGATGGGAGGGAGAATAACGTGGAGAGAGCTCCTGGGTAACCCTGCCTGGCTGATAATGCTTGCAATGTGCAGGCCTCTAGGGCTATGTGGCCCAAAAGTCAAGCCAAAGTCCCAGTCATCAGCCATCAGCTTCTCTCGCTCAATTTCTCTCTAACTTTCTCGTCCCTCACTTCATTCTCAACTTAAATTTCCGGGATTTTTTTTTTTTTGTCATTATCAGTTAGGATTAGACTTTTGCAGCAGAACTAATTCCCAAACAGCTGTGATTTCCCCCACCCCCAGGTCTTCTTTAAAATTTCCTTGCAAGGAAGCTAAGAACCACTCCCGCCTTTTCCACAAGCCGGCAGCACCCTATGCCGCGCAGTTGCAATCATACCTCCTTGCGCTCTTGCCTTCTTGGATTTTTGATGAGGCGGCTCTTTTGCTTGTGGTGCTGGCGAGAAAGCCCAAAGCCTAGCTACCTTCTCTTGTGCGGTGAGCTCCACCCATGGGAAAATAACACTTTCCTTCCCTCAACACAGTAGGAGTGCAGGCTATTTTTCTGTTATCGCTTGTCCTCAGCCTTACTATTAATTTGCCGGACCGTGTTGAGAGTGTCAGGGTAAACTTAGAAACATGCGCACCCCAAATATAAATAAATAATTTGAATATATAATTGTCATTACATAGATTTCTTATCATTATGCTCAAAAATTAACATAGATATAGATGATAAAGAGATGGAAGTAAAATAAAAATTTTTAAATTAACTTTATTACTGGAATTCTATAAGATCACTGCATGTCGTGAGTCTCCCCTGCGGTAATGAAAAACCTTTTAAACTAAGTATGTAGTAGGAAACCATCTTTGGTGAATAGAATTCTCCAATATAAGTAAAATTTTCTATAATTGTGAAACAAAGTCTTTATTCCATTTAAGCTTCCCTAGCCATAATAACCTCTTAAATTACCGAGATTTTCACATAACTTCTTGTCTTTTTAAAAAATCATCACAACTAAACTACAACTGACATATTTAAAGTGAGTATAAGCCAGTGGGACATTAGAAAATGGGGCAGGATGCAAGAACAATTCTTCTTTGTGTGTAGAACTTCCTTATGTGCTGCAAAACAGGTAGCATCCCTGGTCCTTGTCCTTAAATGCCAATAAAGGGTCCTACTTCATTAAGATAAATCAATTCCCATATACAATTTCCAAATATCTCCTGAAGTGAGGCATTCTGTTGAAAACCACTGAACTATAGGGAGAGATTGGAATGGTTTGGCTGGTTTGACTCCCTGGGTAAGTAGGCAGACCCTAACTGCTAACAGCAACTGAACTTAGAATATGGAACACATCAACCTTGGGGCCTGGTCATGATATTGCAACATGGGGAAAAAGAATCACACTTCACCATCAGCTTCATATACAGAGGAATGTAACAATTTAAATATCTCTTCTGTATTTGATGAGTTGTTTATGCATGTATATTTTTGCATATCATTTTTATTGGTAATTCTACCAGTTTAATTAATTAAACATGTAATTTAGACTCTGTAAGTTATTGACTGTAAGATTTTGCCTCCTTGTCTATCTGAAGGAGCTCCAACTATTCACTTATTTCTTTTCATAAGGATCATAATCAAAATATATTACTTAATGATACTGCGTTTCCATTGTTTTAATTCCTATATAACTAATCAGGTGGTTTTTACATTAAGAACATTTTATTTTGTAAATTTTCCACACTAGGTGGTGGGAATAATGTGGCATATCTTGGAATATGAGCCTCTGCGGCAGATCAGAGTTCAAGACCTCTTTCTCCTTCCTGGTATTCCTGGGGTCAGGGGTCCCTTGTCAGGTTATTGACCAGAATTCTGGACAAGAAATCACCTAAAGAAACATGGAGCAGGCACAGAACTTCATGGGGAGGGGGTGCTGTGGTGCCCAGTGAACTACAACACACTATTTCCACAGTTACAATGCCTATCTCTCTGAGAAATATAGTCAGATGTTGGCTATCTGATTATGCTTGCATGAGGGTGGAAGTGGCAATGTTTGATCATCTCTTAAGTTAGAGGTAACATTTAACAAAGAAGGATCCTTGTGGATGCTAGGTGCAATGCAAGTGGGAGATATTGATGTTTCTGGCATATCAAACAATAACTCAGGCTGCAAGATATCAGTTCCTGATAAAGACAAAATTAGCTTTGTAATGAGAATTTATGGAGATTCCATAAAGTGTATAGCTATGTACAAGTTGAGTTCAAAATATTGTGTTCTTTTGCCCTATTCCAACAGAAAAACATGTTTCCAAATCATCAAAGACAAGAGTTTAGGAGCCACACAATTTTCCCCTGCTTCATCTTCGTAGAGGTAAGAAAATTCTGGAAATTCTTCTTTAGAAGATATATTATTTGAAAGAAATATGCCATCTTTTCAAAAATTACTTTATGTATTTTCCTCTATACACTGAAGCTTTAACTGTAGAAATTTGTAATACCATGAGTCTGTTTTCATCTGAAAGATTTCATGGTCAGTGATTATGAACATGAGTGCCATATACGTGTCATGTGCAAATACCTCTCCAAATCCAGTTATAGTTTTATTACCTCATTGATGCATTTCCTTCTCTCTGGTGCCATTTTCTAATATCATTCTCCACAAGCTCTTCCTTCCCCAAGACCTCTCAGCCTTGTTCTGGAGCTCCAAGGTGTTGACTTCACTTGACTGATTAATATAGCTATACTTGACCCTAAATCAGGCAGCAAGCCCTGAGGTTAAGGTCATGGGCTTCAGGACCCTCTGTTTCTCTCTCTGGATCATCATCACTTACCTATTTAGGTTCCCTCTACCTCATTTTGCTTTTTTTCCCCCTCTTTTCCATCCATTGGACAAGATTTATGAGCTCTCACATTCTATTCTTTTAGACTTATTATATCTATCAAGGATTATAAGAAAGTTGGGATGATGGGAAATTAGAGTACATCTCTGAGATTTTCATTTCACACAAGCCAATTGTGTGCTCCCATGAAAGAGTTCATGAGAGATTTAATATGCTTCTGGATGAACCATTATTGGCCTTTTAAATTGTGTGTGTATAAATAACATACCCACAATGCATCAACAACAATGGTAAAGGGATGCCCAGTCGAAATCTGCTTGGCAGTCCTGTATGCTGCTTTATATTTACTTTTTTATTAAGTATATACACAATATTACAACTATCACAAATACATTTTATAGTGACCTCATCTTTATCATATGCATTTAATTTCTATGGTATTATGAATAAAATTAATATTTTAATTAAGCCAGAAATTGGTAATGGCTTCTTCCAACGATGGCTTTAATAAGATTAGAGTTCAGACATTACAATTACTTTCTTAGAGTCAACCTCCTTTTTATATGACCATAATGCAGTTCTCCAGTATTTTTTCAATGATTCAGAGTAATTGTTTTTCTTGGAGGCAAGGGTATCAAGATATTAGAGGAGGGAAAATGATCAAATAACCTGGCAAATGGGTTTTCGATCTTTCAAACTTTTCTATCATAAAAATATACATTAAAGCTTTAGGACTATAAGAGGTAAAGTTCCTTTAAGAAACTAGTTTTCTTAAATTTTTAAATTTAAAAATTCAGTAAAAATGCAAAAGTAAGCTAAAATTAACTATGTTTGGTATTTATGGCCAAGAACTTTAACTTTAGCATAAGCGGTACTTCTATAAAGATAAGAAATTGACACATGATGGACTAGAGACAATGCTTTCTTTATATCTGGGTGAAAGCTATACAACATGCTATTTCTACAAATTTTTTTTTTCATTATTTGAGAAAGAAATATCACAATGGCAGTAGGAAAAATTCGAAAACTCAATCAGACTACGAGTAAAACAAGTAGAAGCTCCTACATAGCTAACTAGGGCTGCCAATGGTACAGAGAGAAGTTTTTCACTATTGAAAGTCCTCAAAATCAGATAGAGCAAAAGAACTGGAGGACAGTGGGACAAATGACAACCTCTAATGCCATATCACGTTGTTCTTTAAACGAAAACAATTCTGGCGTTTGGGAAGCAGTGGATGTTTTTTACCAGGAATCTAAGAACTGAAAAAAATGCCTTATGATGAGTTGGGAGCACTTACTTAATTGTCTGTGGAGTAAATCCAGGAAAACAGACAGTTCAGCAGAGTGAAAATAGTTGAGACTGAAGAGGGGAAGCTAAGAATGGTGAATAGATATTTTAAATTAACTTTAAATAGTATTTTAACTGATGTTAATAACTGAGAGATTGTTAGTCTATCAGTTTACTTTAGATGATATTACCTTGTACCAGAGTAAGCTAGAAACTAGATTTAAAAAAGTATTCTGGATATCATCCATTAATCTACTTAACTTTGCACAGCTAAAGAAGAAAAAGCAAGTCATGTCCTTTTCCACACCATTTCATCAACTTCATATACCCTATACTTAATTGGATAGGTCAGAGTGGAAAATGGTACTCTGATCTGGTTTCCTGGACACCCCTTTGGATAGCTCAGCCCCTGAAGAGGAGAGGCCTGGATTTGGTTTTCATGCTCCATGCGCTTTGGTTCAGCTACTTTGATGTTTTTCAAAGCAGCAAGACAAAACCAACTCTCTCTGAGTGGCCATCCCTTCACTCCCCTATTTTCTTCTTAGACAGCATTTTCAATTTTTCTTTAAAATAGAAATGACTTTTTTTTTCCTGATTTTAAAATAAGAATTTTCAAGTTTAAAAAATAGATATTAAACAAAGTGTTTAAAATGTTATTTATATTTCTGTTTATTGAATGACTTCCATGTAGCAGGCATTATTTTAGGCTCTGGGAATCCAGAGGTGATGAAAATAGATAATCTCTCCTTCTCCATGGGTTTTGCATTCCTGTGAGCTGGGAAAACAACTACCACACAAGTGCGCAGAATAGAGTATCAATTATGGTTATGGGAAAAAGAAAGCAGAGAACGAGGATGGGGTTGGCTGATGGCATACAGCCTCGTAATTTCCCTTACAATGTTGCTACTCATGGATAATACCCGTTATTAGTTGAACATATAACTTACCATAATATTTCTTTTTAAAATTCATTTTACTTTTTATCTATAAATACGTGCAGTTTAAAAAGTTAAGGAGTGATATTAGAAGCGTGGTGGCATGAGGAGTCCCCTTGATCTCTCCCTTTGAAATTACAAGTTGAACAGCCATAATCCAACAAAGGATTCCTAGCCTACACATAAACGCTTCTGAGAGATCTGCGCATGAAAACATCTGTGGGTGGGTGAGTCAGGGAGAACAGAGGAGGAGAGAAAGGAAAAGAGCAGAGATGGGTGCCATGGATGCAGCCTGGAACTCACTGCGGGTCTCAGAGAGAAGGAAGGAATCAGGTTGTAAGTGTGTTCTCTGTAGCCCTAAGCATTCTTGCCTGAGTGATCAACACATAATATGACTGAATCTAGCAATCTATCAGAGCAGAGACCAGAATACAGAGGTGGGACAACTGTGTTCTAGGAGCTGCCACTGCCAAACGGTAAACAAAGCTACAAAGCCTGGCCACCTCCATCCAACCTCCCAGAGCTAGCAGGGGGTCCCAGAAGAAACTGTAGCAGTGAGTGTAACAGTAGAGTATCTAGAGCCCTGAGAACTGAAGAGACAGCTCCTGAGAGGCAGATGCACACTGTAGCTAATCCCAGTGACAGAGTTGGAGATACAGGGGCGAGGCAGCTGAGGTCTGGCAGCCGCCATTACTGGAAGGAGAACAAAGCCACAAATACACCAGTAGTCTCTCCAAACCCACTCTGCCCCGACCCATCAAGGCAGATTTTAGCAGAGGCACCTGGAACCTTCAGGCAGTGCAACACTGCATCTGGCTCCCGAACTAGTGTCAGGACTTTAGGGGCTTGGGACCCCATTGTCCACCACATTCACCCATGGGGGCGGAGCCCTGATACTGAGGCAACCTGGTCACAGAGGAAATCCCCCTCCCCCCACACCTGGGGAATAAAGGGAACTTTTTGCCCAGTACAGATCCGAAAGGCCTGGGCAATGCAGAAGGCTTATGCTTTTTTCAAGCACTCGCTACCGGAAAACAAAAGAAAAACCTCTTCTTATCGACCTGATAAAGAGGCATCACTCTTAATAATAATAAAATAATGAAATAAAATAAAATAACAAAGTTCATTCCCATAAATGCCTAGGAGGAAAAATAACCCATTGAATACCATCAACAACCACTTGAATACCATGAACAAGGCAGCTCAGAAAGAAAATGAAATATCTCCAGAAAATAAACTTAAAGACATGGAAATATGTGATTTATATGACAGAAAAATCAAGATTGCAGTTCTGAAAAAGCTCAAAAAGATGCAATAAAACTCATATAGGCAGTTTAATGAACTCAGAAATAAAAGAAATGGAGAAAAAAGGAGTACTTTACCAAAGAGATCGAAACTTTAAAAAAGAACCAAATAGAAATTATGAAGGTGAATAACTCAATAAAAGAGATGAAAAATGAAAGAGCTTAGGAAACAGCTGATCAGATAGAGGAAAGAATTAGTGATATCGAAGACAAAAATCTGGAAATGACACAGATGGAAGAAGAGAGAGTCTTGAGAGTGAAAGAAAAATGAAAGAAGTCTACAAAAATTATCTGATTCTATCAGAAAGAGCAATATAAGAATAATGGGTATACCAGAAGAAGAAGAGAGGGAGACGGGAACAGAGAACCTATCCAAACAAAGAGTCGACAAGAACTTCCCAAAGCTATTGAAAGAACTGGATTCTCAAATCCAAGAAGCAAACAGAACGCCTAATTATCTCAACCCAAAAAGGCCTTCTCCGAGGTATGTTATATTAAAACTGTCAAAAATTAATGACAAAGAAAGAATTCTCAAGGCAGCCAGGGAAAAGAAGGCAGTAACCTATAAAAGATATCCCATTAGAGTATCATGAGATTTTTAAGCAGAAACTCTACAAACTAGGATGGAGTGAAATCAAATATCCAAACTGTTGAAAGAGAAAAATTACCAACCGAGAATAACATACCCAGCAAAATTTTCCTTTAGATATGAAGGAGAAATAAAGACCTTTTCAGACATACAAAAGCTGAGGGAATTTTCCACCGCAAGGCCTGCATTACAGGACATACTGAAGGAAGTTATTCTACCTGAAACAAAGAGACAATAAAATACAAAACTACGAGGAAGATAACTAACAGACAGACAGAAGCAGGAAATTGCAACCCTTATTCAGAATAGGACATCATACAATTAAATATTACATAATGGTTAAAGGAGGTAAAAACATTTAAAAAAGAGAAAAAGAAGACAATAGCTGTTTAAACTCAGAAATAAACTCACAGCATAAATAAGGATAATTCATGACAGTAAAAAACAGAAAAGAGGAAGGAGTAAAGGTCTGAACTTGCAAAGGGAAATGCAGATAAGACACATGTAGAAGAAAACAGACTACTGTATATATGCAACTATTTTTTACATAAACTTAATGATAACCCCACAAAAAAAAAAATTCAGAACTGAAACATGTAGCACAGAAAAAGAGAGAATGGAGGAAAAAGTCATAAAACATCACCAAACTAAAATAACAGACAGAAACACAAGGACAAAGAAGAAATGGAGACACCAAGCTACCAGAAAACAAAAGATAAAATGGCTATAGGAAATCCTCATATATCAATAATTTCCCTAAATGTAAATGGACTAAACTCACCAGTAAAATGGCACAGAGTGGCAGATTGATCAAAAACAAAACTCAGTCCTACACTGCCTTTAAGATAAATATCAACTCAAAGTGAAAGAATAGAAAAAGACATTCCAAGCAAATGGCATCCAGAGAAAAGTGAGTGTAGCCACACCTATATTTGATGAAATAGACTTTAAGATAAAAAAGATAATGAGAGACCATGATGGATACTTTATAATGGTAAAAGGGGCTATGCATCAAGAAGACATAACGCTTTTCAATATATATGCTCCCAATCAGGGAATACCAAACATAAAGCAACTACTAACAGAACTAAAGGGGGAAACTGACCTAAATACCCCACTGTCAGCTATGGATAGATCATCTGAACAGAAAATCAATAAAGAAATATCATCCCTAAATGACGCATTAAACCAACTAGACATAATTGACATTTACAGAGCAATTCATCCCAAAATATCAGGTTGTACATTCTTCTCTAGTGCATATAGACCATATGTTGAAGCACAAAACTAGCCTCAACAAATTTAAGATTGAAATCATTTTCTCTGACCACAATGCTTTGAAACTAGAGATCAACTGCATAAGAAAGCAGGAAAAAACACAAGTATTTAGAGATTAAGCAAAATGCTACTAAAGAATGAATTAATCAAAGAAGAAATGAAAAGAAATAACAAAAAAATCATCAGATTGGGAATCACAAAAAAAACCTGAATAGCCAAAGCAGTCCTTAGAAAAAAGAACAAGCCCAGAGATATCATACTGCCTGACTTCAAATTATACTTAAAAGTGACAATAATCGAAACAGAATGACATTGACAGAAAAACAGACACATAGACCAATGGTACAGAATTGAGAGCCCAGAAATAAACCCAAATATATATAGGCAAATAATTTTTGACAAAAGAGCCAAAAATATGGAGAAAAGAAAAGCCTCTTTAATAAATGGTGCTGGGAAAATTGGAAAGCCACATGAAAGAATGAAATAGATTGCTGTCTGTCACTGTACACCAAAATTAACTCAAAATTGATTAAAGACCCAAATATGAGACATGAAACAATAAATTGCGTAGAGGCAAATATAGGTACTATACTCATGGACCTTGGTCTTAGAGAGGATTTTATGAATTTAACCTCAAAGGCAAGGGAAGTAAAAGCAAAAATAAATGAATGGGGCAATATCAAACTAAAAAACTTCTTCATAGAAAAAGAAACCATCAACAAAACAAAGAGCAATTTCCTGAATAGGAGACATTTACAAAAAATGCCTCCAATAAGAATCTAGTATCTAAAATATATAGATAACTCATCCAAAGCAAACAACCAAAAAACAATCAAATTAAAAATGGGCAGAGGACCTGAACAGACACTGTCCCAGTAAGACACACAAATGGCCAACAGACATATGAAAAGATGCTCAACTTTACTAGCTATTAGAGAAATGCAAATCAAAACCATAGTGAGATACCACCTCACACCTATTAGAATGGTTATCAACAAGACAAGTACTAACTAGTGTTGGAGTGGTTATGGGGAGAATGTAAATTGGTACAGCCATTATGGAAAATAGTATGGAGGTTCCTCAAAAAGTCAAGACTAAAATTACCATATGAGCCAGCAATCCCTCTTCTGGGTATTTATGCTCAAAATTTGAAAACATTTATCCATAAAGATATGTGTACCCAGTGTTCATTGCAGCATTATTCATGGTGGCCAAGACATGGAAACAATCAAAGTGCCTTCGATAAGTGACTGGATAAAGAAGCTGTGGCACATACATACAATGGAATATTACTCAGCCAGAAGAGATGAAATACTGCCATTTGTGACAACATGGATGGATCTTGCAATAATCACACTAACTGAAATCAGTCATTTGGAAAGGGTTGAGAACCATATGATTTCACTCAAACTGTGTTCAAACAAACAAGACAAACAAAACACATAGACAGAGACAACAGTTTAGTGGTTACCAGAGGGTAACAGGGGGAGCAGGAGGTAAATAAGGGTAAAAGGGGTCAAATATATGGTGGCAGAAGGAGATTTGTCTTTGGGTGGTGAACACACAATGCAATATACAGATGATGTATTATTTAATTGTATACTTGAAACCTACATGCTTTTATTAACCAATGTTACCCCAATGAATTTAATTAAAAATGTTAAAAAGTGTTAAAAAGTTTAAAAAGTGTTAAAAATTTTATAACAAAATTGCCATCTACTAATTCTGTGTGATGTAACTTTTTAATCTGTTTCTCCAAATAATATGTGTATACTGCTATGTCTTGATTCATAAATTTTAGATATCATCTGTTGACCTCCTTTTAAGGGAAATGTTAATTTTTATATTCTCTCCTTTTTTCTCTCCTTTCCATTCTCTTATAATAGATTTATCACAGTTTTTGTCAAAATCTATGCACAATGTTTTTATTATTATGGTTATGTAGATTCTATTCAAGTAGAGTATTATTGGTTCATTTCCTTTCTTTTACAACTTTTCCCTTTTCTTGGAGTTAATAAAGGCTTCAACATCTTATTAGCTTATTTTTCTTTAAATCTCCAATTAACTCGTGGCACAGAATCTAATAGCTCTGTTAAAAATGTCTTGCTACAATTTTCTACATGATCAAAGGTATCAGATAATTCATTAGTTATTTTTTTCTCTTCTGAATCTCTCCATTGCTTTTCATTCTCTCCTTTCGAGCTGGTCTATTTGCTCTCTAGACCAGATTCACAAAAGCTGTGTTATTTTTTTTGCCACCATCCAGGGAATTATCTTTTTTGTTTTTCATTTCTCCTGTGTTGTATTGTCTGTTTGCTATATCCCATGTCTCCTGTTCTTGGTTTATTCTCCTATTTTAGTTGAGAAAATCTTCCAGTAAATTCTCCAAAAAATAGTATATGTATTTGTTTTCTTTTGCATTTGTAGCAAATCACTACAAATTTAGTGGCTTAAAATAATACGCATTTATTGTCTTGCAGTCCTATAGATGAGAGAAGTCTGATTGACTCTGATAGCATTGGGCTAAAATCAAGGTGTGGGCAGGGCTGCATCCTTTCAAGAGGTCTAAAGGAAAGTCCTTTTCTCTTCTGTTCAGTTTCTAGAGGCTGCTTGCATTCCTTGGCTGGTGGACCTTCTCCATCTTCAAAACCAGCCATGACGAGTTGCATCCTTCTTACATTGCATCATTCTAACTTCCTCTTGTGCCTCCCTCTTCCACTTTTAAGGACCTTTGTGATTACATTGGACCCATCTGGGTAAATTCTTATTTTAAAAGAAATTAGCTGATTGGTAAATTTTACTTCAGTTACAACCTTAAATCTCCTTTTCCATGTAAGGTTAACATATTCAGAGGTTCCAGAGATTAGGACATGGACATTTTGGGAGATACATTATTCTGCCTACCTCTGGATGTATGAGAAATATGTATTAAAATCTTCATTGTACATAGACATCTGATTAATGGATTAGCTGGATATAGAATTCTAGGTTTAAAATAATTCTTTTCATAATTTATAAAGGATTATTTCACTCTCTTGTAGCTTGCAAATTTTTCAACTCAGATTACATTCTGAGTCTCCAGAAGCTTTAAGAAACTTGTTATCACTGGTATTATAAAACTGTATACTCATGTTTCTTAGTTTGAATATTTTTTATTTATTGATCTAGACACTTAGGTAAGGTCCTTCCACTTTGGAGACAAGTTTCCTTCAGTTCTGATTCTTTTTGTTACTTAAAATTATTGATTTTCTCCTCATTATTTTTTCTGTTTTTCTCTCTCTGAGCGTCCTATGGTTTGGCTGTTGAACTTCTGGGATGTCATACATAGATGAAATACTTTGTCTTATATTTACACCACTTACTAGGTAAGGAAAATGCGTACTGACTCACAAATTCACCATGAGAAGTAGATAATGCTTTGTATTCTAATTTACTATGGAACAGTAAGATATTTATCTAGTATTCCATGTTTAAACTCAGTTGGCTATCTAAATTTTTTTTGTGGCTCCTGCTGACTCTTCACCTTTCTCTCTCACGTTTCTTTTTATATTTTGAGAGGCACATTTTTCAAAAGTTGCTTCTAAAGGAATAAAGAGCAGTGCTGTTATTGTATATACAATACTCTTTCCATCAGACTTTCAATTGTTTTGGTAACCTGGCAGTTCATATCCACTCTTGCAGGTAGCATTCAAACTCCACAAAGCATCTTCACCAGCACGCTTATTGCTTTTATATTCCTATGGAGTCTTGTGCTGAGGCAGCATCAGATAATCACAGGCCTTCCATCCAGTCACAACACTTGGACCCAGTGACACTTTGCTGAGGTTCTTATATGCATTGCAAGATGGTTTGATGGTTGACCTTGCCAACTTTCCACAGGAATAATAACAGCAAAGGACTTGGCCTTTTCGGTCTCTATCAGAATTGGCCTATTAAAAACAACTATAAAATAAGCTTCCAAACAAAAGCATTTCTTCACGCAGATGAAAGGAATAATGGTCTAACTGGTAAAATCTACTTCACTGAAGAAAGGCAATCTGTCAAACCCTGTACAAGTAGCTGTTACAGACATATTCTCATGGGTGCTTGTTTTTTCTCACTCAGTTCATTTTTAAGGGGGAAAAAAATAGCTATATTTTAACTGAGGCTGAGTTGCTCAAATGCGATGCTCATAATTCCTGGGAAATCTGGGGTTGCCTGATACAAAATAAGCTATGTTTAGTACAATCACGTTTTGAAGTCAGTTCCCTGGATTCAAATTCATCTTTTAATAGAAAAAATAAAGCTTAGGAAGTTATTTTAACCTCTCTCTGAGACTCAGTTTCCACATCTGTTAAATAAAAGTAATTACAGTGGCTCCTTAACAGAGTAGTTATCAGGAATAAATAATTTTGTGTAATGTATTTAGCACAATGTCTAGTACATATTTGGTTCTCAATAATGTTAGTTGTTAGTGTTTTTCATTTATTCAACAGATGTCTGTTGTGCTGTTTCCATGTCCTAGTCCTTTTTGAGTATCCCAAACTGAGAAGTTCCTGCACTCAAGGACTGTCCAATTTAATATAAGACAACCTTATAGGCAAGTCATTTAAACTAGCAGGACTTATAGTGGTGAGCCTAGGAAGTCATATTATCTTTCTGTAAACTTGCTCTTTTGACTGGGTTGAGTACTTGGAGTTAATATCTGATTTAAGGTAAATTGTCAGCTTTTGACTTAGGGGAATTTGGATTTGATATTAAGAATTAGAAATTAGTCTTTGAAAATTGTCTGAATTGAGGACAAACATATCCAGAAATTATGGAAATCATGGCCAGTTATTCCCAAAATGAACCTTAGAAATATTATATGCTAGGAGAGAAAAAGACTGAGAGTATAGCTGCCTTGTTTCCTAGACGTTTTCCAATTTCTCGTTCCATTTCTTTGTGAAAACAAACTATACTTCCTGTCTATGGGTTACCTTAAAAAAATCTATATCTTAATAATCAATTACCTCTTTTTGTTTAAGTTTGCAGGATTTAATTCCTGTTACTTAAAACCAAAGTACTTTAACTATGACACATTATTCTTTTTTTAAATGTAGCTGCTGTAGGAACACAGGAAACATTTTATCTGAACATCTGTTTCACTATGACATATGATTTGATATGAAGTAATAAACTGATACTTAAAGATTTATAAACTAAATCAGATCTGATGAAGAATTTGTTGTCAGCCATAGCAACAGGAGGAACAATAGAAAGAGAAGGCTGAAAGCTGAATCAGAACTGAGTAGCAAGGGTACCGCATGCTCAGGACCCAAACCCAATTGTATTGAATATATTATTTTATTCTTAGCCGCTCTCCTGTGGAAATCTGAGCCTATGATACCTTAAGGAAAACATCCCAGGGCTTCTAATAATAGTAATTGTCAAAGTTCTTTGATACTATAATTTGCAAATAATATTTATTCATGGAATGATATACACTCCTGCTCCCATATTGTGTGTCCCAGCACTGCATTAGTGTTCTAATATACTTTTTCCATGAAATACAGTAGTGAATAGATATTAATTACTTAATATTTCTATGCTTTGCATAATTAATAAGTACAGAGTTTCTAGGAAATGTTTGACTGAATATAAGGTAATACATTATGCTAATGATATGTACTAATTAACCAAAATAATATATGTAAATTATCTTCTGATAATTCTCTAGTTATTGGTTAATGTCAATGATTTGGAACTCTAATTTTAGTTAATTAAAAACTAATGAACTTAAATAACATATAGATAATTTCGAGATTTAAGGAAGAGATTTTCTCACTAATTAAATCTGTTTTTATATAAATATGCCTTTTTTTATTTTGACTCATATGTTGTTTGAATATCAAAAATATTTATTTCTCATACTCTGATTTAATATCTAAAAAATTTAAGCACTGACACCAAAGAAAGAGAGATCCAGATTTAGTCATCTGGATATGAGTTGAATGAGAGCCCCCAAATTTCTACCTAAAACTTTAAAAATTAAGAAAATATGCCAAAATATGCCATGTAGCAATTTTTTTCCAGGAAAATATTTTCTCCTTTTAGAAGTATTTGGTAATGTAATTACTGACTTAAAACAATGCTATGTTTCCTTTACTATACCTACATAGTGTTTTGTATCAGATGAAGCTAGAGAAACAAAAACTGTATTTACACTCCCACTTTCAGGTTGTTTCAGCAACTTATGAAGTAGATATAATACATAAAACAACAGTTTTTAGATATTAGACCTCAAACAGTGCAGGACATTGACTTATGAGACTGGAGAACAATTAAGGTAGTCCAATGATTGCCCCACCAGTCTCAGAGAGAGTCTAGGCTATAGGCCACAGATCATGGAGGAGGAATCCAAGCAGAGCCTAGTGTTCTTATTAAATTGAGGTAATATAGTTGGGAGTCCAGGAATAGAGTATTGATAAAGAAAGAGATAGATAGAGAGGGAGAGAGAGAGATAAAGAGAGAGAGAGATATCTTCAGAGGTTCCTCCTTAAATATTCAACTGAGCACTAATTAGCATATGCATATGAGGAAACTACTCAAAACTAAGGAAAGAATTACTTGAATAGAGCAAGGGAAGCAATTCCTGGAGATCACATAAGGTCAAAAATAGTTTGTGTTCTCACCAGTCAAAATTAAAAAAAAAATAACACAGTTCATAATTTGGGGATGTTATGCAGAGTACTCAGAAGCATGTTGTTCAGTAGTTGGAAAAATGAGCCTTGCATTTAACGTTGTTTTGGTCCTGACTAACATGTTTAAAATAAGCCTTGAAAAGACCAAACTGTTATCAGGTAACTTAATTTTTATCACAGGGCAAAGCTCAAAAACATTTATTAAAAAAATTCTTAAACCCAGCAATGAAAATTTACACTGTGTGATATCCAATCAAAAACTACCAGGAATTCAAGGAAGTAGGAAACATGGATTATAATTAAAATAAAAATTAATCAAAACAAACACAGGAACTGCAAAAGTAACAGAATTAGTGGACAATAACAAAACAGTTATTTAACTCTGTTTTATAAGTTTAAAAAGTTAACAAAAGCTTAAACATGTTAAGTAGAGAATAGGTGATATAAAAATATCCAAATTGAAGACTTAGAAATGAAAACTACAAAGTCTGAGATGAAAAGTATTTCAGATAGCTTTAATCACAGATTAGACCTTGTAGAAAAAAAGATCAGTGAACTTTAAGTCACAGATATGCTTATTATCCTGTTAGTCTATGCTACCAAAAGGAAGAAAATACCTGCTTTTACAGTTATTGTCTTCATATGCCCTCTTATCATTGAAATACAAAAATATTTCATTTTCAACAGTTCCACATCATCTAACAGTGGATTCATGAGAAGAGTTTTATGAATAAATGGTTTCAAAGTCCCATATATCTTCAATTGTTACTTTATTTGACTACTTTTTATTCTCCATTCTCTCTGTGACCCTCTTTCCCCTTTGGGTCAGCCTCTACTTGTTTCTGCCTCACTGGTGTTCCCCCTCCCACCACTCATTTTCACCTAGTCTAGGATCCCAAAGTAACTCTTAGGTATATATTCCACTTGGATAGGAAATTATTTTTTATACATGAACTTAATTTTCTGGAAATTTTAAGAGTTATTTTACTTAGAGAAAAAAGTCATGGAACGATTGTTTTTAAATCCTTTGAAATAAAGAGATCTTCAACAAGCAAAGGGATTCAAGACTGTTTTTACAAATGTGATAGAATTATGACCAACATGTTCCTAGACTGACAATTGTTGAATCAGTCCTTATACACAGTAACCAATCAAAGTGATTAATGTTTCAGGGACTTTGCTAATCATAGCACCATGTCAAAAGGCAAATTAGTTCATCTGAAAGTTACGGTCACAGTAGTTTGGATTGGACCCGCAGCTGTAATTGTGGGAATAGCCATTGACTCAGAAAATAAAGAGCAATAATGGTCTACCAGTAGGTCAATTGAATTCTCTTGTATATTTATCTATAAAAATCTGTTTTGTGTGATACTGCTAGCATTTCATGAGTCTGTGTTCAGTTTCTAGGTGATTATAAACAGTATAGCAGAAATCTCAGATTAAGCTATTACCTTCTCACTATCCACTGCTGGGGTTGAGACATGGTTAGACAAGTGGTAGAATAGATCTGCCAGAATTTCTTAGTGATTTTCAGGAAAAGAACATAAACTGTTGCTGAACTTCAAGCATACCTGATCATGCTTGATGAATCGGTGAACTGGCTCCAAAGAAGTCTAATTGTGAGCAGGAGATTAGAACTATATATATAGAGTTCGTTCTGAAGGCTGAAGAAACCAGGCAAATGGCTTAGATCCAACAACAAAGCCTTTAGTCATCAGAAGAGGAGAAACTCAGTACAATATCTTGGTTGATACACGATTTCATTCTAGGCTCAGCTTCAAGGATCTATAAATTAAAACAGGAAGACTTTTTTTAAAGCCTTTAACTAAATACTTTAACAATAGCTTGTGGCATAGGCAACACAAATTTTCACCACTGTAACAAAAATTTGTCTAAATATATTCAGACAGATATAGCACTATTTCCAAACCCCTCTACAGACTACACACAGCTTTGTTGTAACTGAGGGATCAGCATGGACACTCAGAGGCCTTGGGTTCCCAGGGAAAGCAGTAGGAAAGACAAACTCTCACAACCATGTGGCTGTGTGGTGGTCAGCAGCCTTTGCATTCCTGAGAATGACAAAGGACAGAAGTAGGGAAAGTGCTGTGCTAGTGGAGCATTGTATGGAGCACCGTGAATGCCATAAGTTAGGTCTTCTTGCTGACAGTTTCCCACATCTTCCTGGGAAATCTTGAACTTATTTGTGGCCACTTGTATGGAGTTGGAAAGGAGGTGGTGCAACAATAAAGGGAATTTTGCAAAGGTTGGATTTTTCTATATTGATCAGGTCAAGGCCAAAAGCAAGGTAATTTTTAAGTTTAATACGATAAAAAATTTAAATTTTATCTAAAATTGAGACTTCTCTGCATAAGTCCAACTATCCATGTACATAGCTGTGGATCTATACATTTTATACATTTTCAGTGACTGCCTTTATTTCTTGCCTCTGAAACCAGAAACAGAAAAAATTATTTGTTGATGTGGTTGGGCTCATTATAAAATTTCCACCATTTTTCAGTTTTTTGTCTGGTCTTAATAATCTTAATTTCTTTATTTTTTCTTAGATCCTTGTCTCTCCTTGACTGAATTTTAAAAACTGTTTTTTGAATCTTGAATTAGCTATAAAACAACACTATAACAATAAAAATGGACGTATTTGTTGTGTTAATTGTTGGTTACTAATTGTTCACAATTCTCTCCTGGTTCTAGCTAATTGAGAATAGAACCAAGGGACTTAATAAGAAACAAAATTAAGTACCAACTTTATCATTGATAGAACTGGATTGAGAATGCAGCCTGAATCTGAGACCATACGGTCCTTCCTGAACTGAGGCTTCTGGTTCTCAGGGAAGTATCACCCATCCACAAGCATGAGCCCTAGATTAGAGAGATCAGAGGACAAGCTGGGCTCACCAGAGCACTTATTGGTTTGGTGACTACAAGGGATGATGGGAGTGCAAGGGTGGCAGGGCCCTCAGTACTCAAGAGTACATGGATGATGGATCAGGGGGTGAGATTGCTTAGCAATGCAGCATTTCAACATGGTGATTCTGCCTCCCAGTAAATGTGGCCAATAGATGTTACGCTCTCCTAGACCTCGCCAATCAGATATTTTACAGTATATACAGACTGTCCTCTCTCCAAGGAAATGGGAGATAGAAGTCAGGGAATGAACTTTTCTCTCCAATACTCACAAACTTTGTGTTTATTTAATTGTTTGTTTTTAATAACCAAGCCTATGATCAACCAAGGTTGTGGCTATACCTCTTCAGAGGAGGGACTAGGAAAGTATCAGAGATGTCCCATTCCCCACCACTGCCCCTCAGCTCCTTCTCTGAGTCAATAATGGGTAGTTCAGTTTGGCACCCAGAAAGTTCTGACAAGGCTCAGAATAAACCATTAATTGATATAACTCATAGGCTATGATGAACTCATGGCCAAACCTTTATTCCCTATTCAGTTTTCAACCTCAAATTATGCCCAGCTACATTGTCAAGTAGTTCTTATTAGAAACTATATAAAAATTCATATAAAATAAAAAATATCTCCAATAATACAGTATACCTTTATAGTATATCCCACACTTGAATAACATGAAATTCCTCCCATTACTACATTCTTAGAAATTAAAGACCAAAAGCAAAATCTGATTCAAGTTAATTAAACTTCAAGGAAATCAAAAGTCCCAAATCTTGTCTATTCAACATTTTTCTTTCTATTTTCAGCAAGAAGAATGTCACTCACAAGCAATGTGGATTCTTTCAGATTGGCCTTTTTCTATGGGAATAAGTGTAACCTCTCCGGCAACTTCAAGATTTAATTACACATATTTCAAGTCAAACTCATGTGAGGCATGTTATCAGATGAAGAATCCAAAGAGTTTATAGGACCCATGAGATGATCTCAGTTGCAGCCCTCACTCCTTCAATTTGGAAGAGACAAGGTTATTTCAGTCTTCCCTCAGCCCTTATCCCCATACATAATATAATGTCACAGTGCAATTGCCAGCGTCGAACCATAGCAGAAAAAATAGATTTGATTTCAGTCTTTCCAGAATGCCCAAGAGTCTAGGCCAGTTTATTTTGAGTCTTTAAACCATGAACTTAAATTCAGTTATGCAGATGCTTCCATTAAGAGGTTAATTATGACATTGTTCCCATATATGATATATTCCTACATTTTGCAAAAGTTATAAATTTGCTATGATGGCCTCACCAGCCTCCGGGCCTTATTTCAAGCTCTCTTATTTCACTTTCTGTTCATTTTACTTTATTTTCATTTCCATATCTCCTTGGAGCTGTATGGTTCTGGCGTGAGTGTGGCATGTGGATGCTGAGGAGTGAGCATGTGCCTGGGGATACAGCCTCCACATCCCCTGGAGAGCCGGATGCCCTATATTTTAAAAGAGACAACGTGCCAGAGTTCATTGCACTGCATTCTCTACAATATCAGTCTTCTGCTTTTTTTCTGGATTTCTTCAGCCTCGGAAATATCTAACAGCATTCTGACCACTGTGCCATTTGCTTCTGCTGCCTCTTCTTCTGGAGTTCCATGGCCTTAGGAGTCCTGTGTCTTTCCCTCAGCTGGGGATTTTCCTTCACTGTATTCCTGAGTTGAAGCTGCTATTGATTTTTCCAGTGCTTGTGTCCTTAGTCGATTAAGAGAGGATAAACAAATCCTTTCTTCCCATGCGCACTTTGTCCGTTTCTGCACTAGTGGAACTTGAATCCCTTATGTTCCTCCCACAGCATCCTAAACACTGCTCCTTCCCACCTCTCTCCATGCAGTTTCCCATTTGCCTCCAGGGTCTTGTTTCTCTGTTGTTCACAGTCTCTCAGCCAGGCTCAGCTGAGCTCGCAAAGTTTTACTCACTTCTTAGACTATTTTCTTTTCTTCTCTAAAGCAAAAATCATAATACTAATCATAACAACTAACACTGAATACTTATGAAGTGCCAGATCCTGTGCTCAGAGATTCAAAGGTAGGCATGTTTATTTCCCAGTTACTGATGAGGATTTTGAGGATTAACGAGGTTAAAATATTTTCTGAAGTTTATAAAATTGGAGTAACCTGAGAGAGAGACAGAAACAGGAGACAGAGAGACAGAAACAAAGACAGGGAGACAGAGAGACAGAGAGAGACAGAGACAGAGAGAGAGAGAGAGAGAGAGAGAGAGAGAGAGAGACTGGAGAAAAAGACAAAAGACAAATTACTCATTGTCCACATTTCAATAGAACAGCTGTATCTCTGATAAATACTCCCAAAGTTCCTCATTTCACTAGTCAGTTAAACTGCTTCTCCTCCAACAGAGAAGGGCCAGCGAGGGGTGAGAGTCAGCGTCAGGAAATGTTTACTCCAGTGCTATAGAATGGTAGTGTTTCTTGTGGCCAACGGCCTGAAGTCCCTGACTAAGTTGTTGTGGAGTCTAGATTATTTCATATAAGTTAGTTCTCATTATTAAAATCAGTAATTGCTGCAACTTTCTCAAAAGTGTTGCAAAATCTTCTCCCTTCTGTAGATGTGAGGAAAGCGGGAATAGTGGTCTCTAATAATATCCATGATCGGGACACTCAACCGATGACATGACTACTCACATTTATAGTGGAAAGAGAACTTGTTGACTAATTCACATCATATTTCTCTCTGTCTTACAGCATGGAAGAAGAATGTACTGGTTAGTCTTATGTCCCTTTTACATTTATGATAATGATGCTCGATCATTTATTTGTAGTGTTTCATATAAACCTTAAAGATTTTTTTTCTTAAAAATGCCTTGATTATTTTTTATTATAAATATAAAGCATGACAAATATTTTATACAATACTTAAACAGGAAAAAGAAAGAAAATCATTGATTATTCCACTCCTAAGAGACAATTATTGTTACATTTAAATACACATACCTTAAAAAAGATAGAGTGGGGCACCCATTCTCAAGTGCTCACTAATTTGTAAGAATGTATATTTTCCCTTAATAGCATATCATTGGCACACATTCCATATTAACACATATGCACATCAACATTTTTAATGCCATGAAATAGTTCATCCTATGGCTATATCTTCATTTATGTACCTTTCCCTGTTAATGGACATTTAGGTTCAATCCAGTATTTCACTATTAAAATATGTGCTAAGATAAATATCCCTGTGCATAAGTTTTTGTGCATTGTCACATTATAATCCAAAAGGTCAACAAATATATCATTTTTAATCTTTTACAAATATACTAAAAGTTCTGGTACATTTTCTGGTTCATATAAACTTTATGTATGTGTGAGAGGAGACATAGACCATGAACCCATTTTGCTTTTGAAGGCAAAGAGGGTTTAGTCGTAAATTGCTCCTCAATTAAGTTTCACTAACTTTGTAATTAGCAGAATTTCTTGCAAGATTTTAGAACTAGCTTGAGTGTAAACTTCATTTTCAATTTCATTATAAATTTTTCTATGAATCTGTGCTTTCATAGTTTTTTGAAATGATTTTTCAAAGAAGTATGTATTTTTTAAATAGAATTAAAACTAAGATAACATGTATAATAATTTTTGAAACATTTTGTCTTTAATTTCACAAGGGCGTTCTGTTATTTTCTACAGCATTTTTCTGTTATGTTGGAAACTATCTCTAGGTTATCCAACTACTAGTTAAAATAATGAGGTCAAAGAAAGAAATCCTCTCCTGGATTGTGTCACAAGGAAGTTCTCTCTCTCTTTTTTTTTTTAGAGGGTAGAAATGTCTATTCTAGGGATATAAAGTAGTCTGTACCTATGGGAAAATAGAGGTAGATTATTGTAACTCAGAATGAACTCACCGCCTTGGCCTTGCCCGTTTCGTTACGGAATTTTTTTTAGATCACCAATTAGGATCAGAAGGAAAGTCAGTAAACCAAACTGAAGAGTTGACCTTCCAGTAGAAATAAGTAGATGAAAGACAGCTATGAATTTTAAGACATTTTGCTCTCTTGTATTTGTAACTTCAACATCCATATTTCATTCATTCATTCATTCATTCTTTCATTCAATAAATTTTTATTGAACATTTATTATAGACCAGGTTATGTTATAGGTTCCAGAGAAACACTAGTAAACAAAACAGAAATTGTTGTCATAATTAATAGATGAATATTTTGTGATTCAGTAACCTGCCTCAGATATAGCTGGATATCTAATATGTAATTTAGATCTTTCTAATTTTCTAACATAGCATGGTTTCCTGACCTCTTCTCACACTTGATAGTTTGACTGTTATGTTTGACTCCTGACAAACCCCATGATGGCAATTGGTAACAAAGACACGACTACTTTAATTGTATACTTGATCAGTGTAGATGTTTACAAATGAGTCCTAAATTTACAACTACAGAAAATATAGCTTATTTCCAATAAATGACATAACTTTTCTTTAAAATCATCTTCCTGCCTCCCTCACCAACAATGCTGAGGAGCAGGGAAAATATAATTTGTTTTACTTCAGTAACTGATATTGACCCAATAATTAAATTTTTTTCTTTAGATGACAGTCTTATTTAAGCAAATTCTTCATCTTTTATATTTCCTGTTCTTGCCTCTGATATGTCCAAGATGACCTCAAGTTACAAGATGGGGAGAACTGAATAACCCGTGGTGATTGAGAGGAAAGAAGAGACAGTTCCACGCACAGGTCCTCGTATCTGCTAGCATAGTATGCTAAAGTTTGTGGTTGGGGAATTTGTTGCATCCTCTTTGGTTTGATCAGGACTCAGAGATCCTCCTCTCTTGACTCAGCCTTACCTTCACTTGCTACTTACTGGTGCTAAGATGTCTTAGATGTGGCTACAGGGTACTTTACTTGGCCACAGTACAGTCAATCCCTGCCAGACCTCTGTGGAACCTCTGGCAGGTACCACAGCTGGAATCCCAACTACTTCTACATCCCATATCGACTCTGCTTTGAGGGCATGTGATATCTTCCAGGTCCTTTCCACAGCATGTTGGAGTGAAGAGTGCCTTAGGACTGTTATCTAAAGCTCTTGTTCTGCCTAAAGACTCTAAGAGGAGGTCAAGACGAGCAATCTCTACAGCTATGTTCTCTCCAAGGTAGATTTGTTTAGACAGTTCTTAATGCAAGACTCAGTGCTAGCTGATCTATCTCACCTGCGTGTATTAGGTATGGTAATAAAAACAAACAAACAAACAAACAAATAAAAAAAACCTTGTGGCAAAATGTTTTTGATTATCTTTGGGATTTTTCCATTTAAAAAATTGACCTGCTTTAGTGAGTACATAGGATGATCTTAAATCACAGCCCATAAAACAGAACTACCATCAACAAGTGGTTATGAAAACATTTGATTGAGGTTGATGGAGAGGCTGAAACAAATATGCATAATAGAGACACATCTATTGGCAGGTGTAAAGGTCTCTGACTCAAAATTATAGTATAAAAGTGTTTGCCAGTACTCTTTGTTTTCTTAAGGCATTTGCAATTTTAGAGATACCCAGTTTACATTAAGGCATAATGAACCCCATGAGATTTTAACATTGTCAGCCCAGTTTTTAAATGTGGTTAACTGACTTGTTAATATAGTGTGAGTTCTTGGGAGTGCATTAGGCTGATCAGTCTAATTAGGTTGCATGCCCACTGGGCACTGACTGTGAGTGGTTTACTAAGTTTTTCTTTCAGACCTAATGTATTTTTTGTCTCAATCAATTACTTTTACATTAAATCTTAAAAAGTAGCATGCAAATTGGCACTTAAATATTTTAAAAATAAGAACACATAATTTATGGAACGAATATTTTCAAGTAGTTTGAAAATTGTTCTCTAATTTTATGGAAGTGCTTTGGCATTGTTACATAATTTTTTCCCAAAACAGTAAAGGGAAAAATCTAGTGACACATGTATACATTAGATAGATGTTAGGCTACTGGACCTCTGTAGAATTCTGTAATTCTGTGTCTACGTAAAGGAATTTTTAAAAATTATTCAGTATTGTTTTCACTCTAAACTTGGTAGACTGATTTATTAGCTGTACAGCTATTTAATCAGTAGCTCAAGATACCATTAGGAGTTTCCACTTCAATAGGATAAACTGATATTTAAAATGGTCTATGTAAACAATACTTTTGTGCTTCATTGATAGCTAACTTTTAAAACTTTATTGAAACTTTTTCTCCTGTCCACAGCTATTTGTATTATATATGTACTCAGAGCTAAAATATCTTTCGAGAGAAACTTTTTAATCATATGTCCATATCATGGTATTTAGACTATAAGATTCATGAGGGCACATCCAGATCTTTTGCATCTTTGTTTTACAGAGTCTGGCACATGGTAAGGACATACCAAATATGAATGAATAGGTACCTGATTGAAATCTCCTAGCAATAAAGGACACCTAATCATGTGTTTATGAGATATCATCTTGGGAAAGAGAAAGTACAGTGATTCCAAGAGAATCTGCTTATGAAGATTCAGGGGACTCCTAAGAACTTCGATCAAGAGGAAATCAATTCAAGATGGAACAACCTGTGTAGGCAAATATTTTCTTGTAAATAATATACCTGTATCTTGATTCATCATTGCAGCTTTAACTTCCTTGAAAACATCCTGCAGGTTTTACAGAATCCATAAGCTCCATGTGAAGTACATAAAAGAGAAAATAAACTCAACATTTTATAAACATTTTATAGCATCAGCAAATACTAGAGTTGAGAAGAATCTTATAAGTCAATAGCCCAAGCTTCTACCAAAAAATTAGAGATTTTTTTCCTAGCCATATAAATCATTTAGACTGAATCCTTCTACTAACTAGAATTATGTACTTTAATTATATACTTATGTGCTTGCAATCCAAATTGAAATGTCCAGATTTTACAGAAAGGAGTGGGTTTGAAAAAAAAACTGTACATGTGGGACAGAAGAAATGATTGGAGCTATAACAAAATTAAATTTACCTAATTAGGATTAAAGCCTATATCTAGATCAAAAGGAAACATTATGTTTCAATAGCCAAAATTAATTAAAGTGACCAAAACTATACATATGTTGTGGAAATTGTAATTTCAAGCATAAAGCATCTTTCAGGCTATATGAGAGACTTCTATTTGACATCCTCAACCCAATATCATTTTTCATCTTCTTTTGTAGTAAGAGTATTTTAACAGGGCCACCTAAAATAACCATTCTTTACTCCAGCCTCCTTTGCATCCCAATGTACCAAGTTCTGGTCCAAAGATATGAGTAGAATTTGTATATGTAACTACTAAGCCACGCCCTTAGTAAGAAGAGGCATATCTACTCCTTCGTGCCCTTCTCCTTCCAGCTGGCTGAGATGTGAGCGTGGTGGTGAGCTATCTTCCCCATGTAGAGGAGAGCAAACTCCTAGAAATGACAGAATGGCCAGATGAAAGGACCTCTGGATTAATTAGCCTTGGATTGTTTAGGCTTAGACCGTTACCAAAGAGAGAAAGAAGCTTCTAACTTATTTCAGCTCCTTTTATTTTAGGGTCTTACTTAATACACAGGTTTCCAGATTGACAAATTGCAAAGTATCAAGATCTAAATAACATAGATATAATTTTTTTAAGTAATACATAATAAACAAACATTTTACAACAGATACAATAATTTTCCTTTAAGAGCTAATAAATATTGTGTTAAATCTGCCTCTAGTGCTCTTTCCCAGACTCTGCGGGGCTGGTTTTTTACTTTCAGGTCTCAGTTTAAGTGACTTCTCCTCAGATGACTCTTCCTTGACCACCCATAAAGTATAGTAATTGTTCCCATTGTATTCTGTCAGTTTATTCATTTTCTTTGTAGTACTTTTCACATCCACAATGACATATTTCCTTATTGATTATATGTGTCTCTCATTAGATTGTAAAGTTCATGAGGACTGAGACAAGATTGTACTAACTCAAGCATCAGATGGCAAGGGTCCAGGAATACTTCACATTACAGAAAGAACAAAGGAGGTCCTCTTTTAACTACTAAAGTGAACACTCACAATGACACTCCCTAATCCACCTCATGTGTTGCTTTTTCATAGGTTTCCTTACCACTTTATATTATTTATTGTCTATCTCTATCCTGTAATAGGTAAGCTTTTTGTTTTCTTTTGTTTTCATTGTATTTCCACACCTACAATAGTGCTTAAATGTATGACAGGACTCGATGAATTTTTTTTTGATAAATTAATGATTACATATTACAAAAATGCTGAAGAAAGTAACACTTAGTAGAAAATTGAATATAAAGAATAACGAGAAAAAAACCTAAAATAAGTCCAGAGAATACAGCCTAAAATACTTTTTAAGTGATGGAAGCAATTAGAGGGTTTTTATCCAATGGGGGAAATTTGGATTTGGTTTTAAATTGGAACCTAAATCTTATTAGGAAAGTAGTATTTTTTAGTACTGTCTTTCCCACACTTAGCTCAGTACTTACAGGGTTAGTGTTCCATAAATAGGTTTTGAAAGAATGCATACTATCCTGGGTTTGAGGGTTAGTACACATGTTCTATTTGGAGTTGAAAAGGTAGAACTGAAGAATGGGAAAAATAGGAAAAATAGATTTGAGAAGCTTCGACTTGGAAGCTGGAAGGTCTGGTGTGGCGAAGGAGTTGTTAGAGGTTGAACATACATAAATAGTTTAAGGTGTTCGTGCAACTAATTTTGTGTAAGAAATGTGACTCTCATTTGACTGAAAACATGTTTTAGCATACTTAGAAATTAATTCAAGAAATTTGCAACCTGGAGGCAGAGCATACAAATGCTAAACTTTTGAATTAATTTTTGCATATGTGTCTTTTATTCATTAGGTGAATTTCTGAAAAGTTATGTGCAAATCAAATAAGGGCAAATCTAATCACATCGACTTACATTAGAAGAGCTGTTATCTGCATTTGTGATTGATTTGCCATCGGCAGTCCTTGATAACACCTTTACCTTCTCTGCCCTTCAAGATTCTGTCAATTAGTTAATGAACTGTCAGCATTTAAATTCGTCAGGCGCATACTATTTAAACACTGTCTATGATGAATGCTTAGTTATATGAGAAAATCTTATTAGGATATATTGAGTTTTATAAAGAGCAAGAAACATGTATCATGAAGTCTTAGAAGAGTTTTCATATAATAAGTAAGAATAAGGCATAAACTATGAAATAATAGTTGTTGAAAACACAATAAATATTGATGCAAGTTTAAGGGTAAAAGTAGAGTATGTAATGTTTTTAATCAGTGTGAGAATTTGACCAGCTATTGAGAGCTCTGAATTCAAATTTTTTAAGACCGTTACTTGATATGAAAACCTGGAATTGACACCGACTTTCTTCTATTTCATTCTCTTTAGTCTTAAGACAAGCCTAATATTTTTATTATAGGGATATTTTAATTATGTGTGTCTGTGTTGGTGTGTCTTTAGTCTGTAATATATACATACACATAAGTAATTAGTCAGTGTATCTTTTTTTCTCCTTAGAATGTCTATAATGCATAGTTTGAGCCCCTTTAAGCTAATTAATATTGTTAAGAAAATATCTATATGAAAATATTAGGGTAACAAATTTGAATCCATGTTGAACTTGACTCAGAGAGTTCTGAAATTAGGAACTGAACACCAAACTGAGAAGGAAGAACCTGGAGAGAGGATTCCTTGTTCAGTCCACCCATTTAGATCCCTGTAGCACTAGCTAAAGCTGTGCAGTTGGTACGCAATAAGTAATGGGTCCTCTACTTTGAAAATCATCAGATTTATTGGGTGACATATTGATACACTTATTCCTGCTTCTTCTTGTCTTCGGAAAAAAGATAGACAAAGATATCAGCAACATGAGTCAGTCGGCCCTTAGGCATCAACTCTTTTCAGATGTAATCCAAACCAAATGTGTTCCTCATATTCTTCTTCTCTCAGCTATTCCTTTTCTCTCATCAGAATTCATGATTTTGATGCTGATGGTCCAAATTTCTTTCCCTAAGCGTTCCTGCTAAAGATACAGGCAGAACAGCATGATCGTCACATTCTATTACTGTTCACAACTTTGATCTTTCCATAGATTAAATCATAACTAGGGCTGAGAGTAAACTATATCGGAAATACCAATATAAAATTCTCATATGTGAACACACACTGATATTATTCAAGATAGACTAGAATATGTTGCAGTAACAAAAGTCCTTAAAATTCTCAATGGCTTTCAGCAGCAAAAGATTTAAACTTTGTTTGCTTATTTTGTGTTCCTTGTTCTTGCAACATTTATCTTAGGTCAATAGTGAGCTCTGTTCCTTGTTGTCTTCACTGGGGGTACAAGGTGATGTCGTTTCATGTTGAGGGGAATCAGCACTGTCTCCTAAAGGCTTCTGCCTGGACATGGCACACTCAGCTTTCCTCATCCTGCACTGGCAAAAGCACGTTAAATAACTACTACCAATCTCAAGCGGGTAGAGAGTGCAGCTCATCGGATGCCTGAATAAAAGAAAATTATAAGTCACAAGTGCTCTTATTACTGCCTCACCCTGAAATGAACAAGAAAAATGTGAAATTTGAGTTTAAACTAGTTCAAAGGTGTTTTGGAAAGAATAAATCACTACAAAAATATAGGTATTATTATCATTGTTAACGTATTTTAGACAATATATGATATCTGTATGGAGAATTTAGTAATTATAATAAATGACTAGTTTTAAAATCTTTTGATTTTTTTCTTCATTTATAAAGAATTTATTGAGTACCTCCTATTTTCCTTGTACTAGAAACATAAAGATAAACTAGATACACAAGGAAATTACAATCTAAGAGAAAGAGTCACTAGTAAATCAACAATTATAATAGATTACATTAAATGTGGTAATAGAAACAAATATGGGATTTAAAATGCACACTGACTAGTTGAATTTCAGAAAGGGAAGTCAGAATGACTCCGTATCCAGATAGAATACCAACAATAGGTGCTTTGAGATGAGTTTTAAATACTGAATAGAAATTAGTAGGGCTAAGGATGGTGTGGACAAAAGGAATACTCTATCCTAAAGCACAGAATCATGAGTTTATTTGATGGTGAGAAATAGCAAGGAGTTCTAAGTGGCTCGGGAATAGATTTATGGGGGTAAGGGGTCCACACAACAAAATATTAGATTAGAGAGATAGGCAGATGCATGTGTGCTAAGCTAAAAATTTTCAATTTTATCTGAAAGATAATGGTGAAACACTGGAGATTTTCTGCTTTAGAAAGAACATTCTGTTGGTGGATGAAGCACAGATCTTCACTGCATCATACTGTACCTGGTATATAATTGGTACTCAGTGAACAATGTTGAATGAATGAGTAAGTGAGTGAATGGTGGCATATGAGGCTAAGGTGAGGTTGTCTCACTACATTAACCAATTTCTCTAAAATTTGGAAATATCACACATTCGAGAAGTTGATAATGTTTAAATAATGATTCAGAAATGCAAATATTTATTCATTCATTTATTGATCCACTGATTTTTTTTCTTTAATCCATTCATGTAACAGTTCTTCTTTGCAAATTACTATATTAAGTGCTGTGTGAAGCAAAGATAACTATCATATAGATTTTGCTATTGCAAGAACTATAGAGTCAAACAAAAGAAAGCCTCACATTCAAATAATTGCTGTAATGTGTTCTGTGGTGAAAGAAATACAAGAAAAACAGATTGGTAATTACCCTGGTCAGTGGAGTTACAAATGGTTATAAATAGTTTCTGGAATAGGTATCGCTCAGGCTGGCCTTCTGACAGGTAGATTTATTGTAGGCTTTCAGAGATAGTCAAGATAGAAGTAAATAAGGTAAACAACAATACCTACTCCAAACAACCTGATCAACTTTGTTTTTTATTGTTATTGTTTACTTTAATCTGTCACAATTATGAGCCAGACTAATTTTTAACTAAGCAGCTGATTCAAGCAAAACAGTCAATCAGAAAACACAGAATCTATTTTGCATACAAATGAGCTCTCAATGCACCAGCTTTTCATATTTAATTTCCTTTTCTGACTTGTGGAGCAAATATTGACAGCCTCTTTCTTATCATCAATATTTCCAGAAAACTAAAATTTAAAAGTTTTTCAGTTTTCAAATGTTATCCTTTAGAAAAGTGGTAATAGAGAATGTTTAAGTGTATATGCTGATTTTGCAGAAAATATGCCACGTTTTAACCCTGTCATTGATAAGTCCTTTCATTACAGTATATTTCATTAATTTGTTAACCATTCGAGTATTTATTATGTTCCAGAAAATGTACCGTATGATTAATAATATCAGATTCATTAAGTCATTTGATTTGCCAGGTACTGAACTGTTTGTTTTGCACCTTTTATCTCATTTAATCCTCAAAATGACAATATGAGATAAGTTCATTATTCCCATTTTACAAATGGGAAAATATAAGTATAGAGAGCTTAGGTAACCTGACCAATGTCATGTAAACAATATGTGCGGATTCAATATTCAAACCTAGATCTGTCTCTTCCAAAATCAGTGTTCTTAATTTCTACATATATTAAGGAGAAAATTGTGAGAAAAAACCCACTGGAAGTAACATATACAGAAACCACAATCATGTTATAGAATTGCAGAAATTAGAAATTCCGAGAGGTAGGGCCTGTCTTTTCCGCTTTGAAGTCCCAGTGCCTCACCTTGTTCATTGGTATATAGGGATTGCTTAAGATACAGTTGTTGCATGAACAAATAAATGAAGAGATACAGGGAGGAACTGGAGCTTCGGGAGATACTTTTGTATAAGAAGAAAATGAGAGGTCAAATGTTCATCTCAAAGTCAAACATCCATCTAATCAACATGTTTTGGCTTGAACCCAGACCATCCGACCCTACTCTTTTCTGTGGTACCATTCTGCCTGCCTTTGGCACTGTTTCGGGAAGATAGCATATAGACTCAGTGGTGACAGCTGTAATTTACTCAAATGACAATATTCTTGAACTCAGGTTTTGTTCCACATTTACTCTAAAGCTCCAGTGTGCTATTGTATGCTCCAGGGGGCAGTACGTGGTGATTGAGAGCAGAAGCTCTTAGGTGGAGTGGGTTCAAATTTAGGCTATGCCCTTTACCAGCTGTGTGATCCCAGGCAAGTTGCTTAACCTCACTAAGCCTCAATATTTTCATTTATAAAATGCACATAATAGTACCCGACTCATAGAACTGTGAGTACTGAATGTGAAAATCCACGGAAAGTGCCTCTAAGGCATATTACATAGTTTGAAAGAGTTGGCTAATATTTTATATCACCAGGTGTATTAGTTTCCTATGGCAGCTATAACAAAGCACCAAAAACTGGGTGGCTTAGAACAACAGAAATTTATTGTTCCATAGTTTTGGAGGTGACAAATCTGAAATCAAGGTGTTGGCAAGGCCATGCTTTCTCTGATGGTTCTAGGGGAGAATCCCTCCCTGCCTCTTTCAGATTCTGGTGTTTGATGGCTACCTTTGGCATTCTTTGGCTTGCAGGTGTATCACTCCAATAACAATGGCCATCTTCTCCCTGTGTGTCTTCACATCATCTTCCCTCTGTGCACATCTGACTCCGTGTTCAAATTTCCCCCTTTTATAAGGACGTCAGTCATATAGGTCACATTCTGAAGGACTGGGGTTCGGACTTCGGCTTGTCTTTTGAGGGGACATAATTCTACCTGTAACATGGGGCATCTACTTTTAATACTGCTTCTTAAGCCATATAACTTCAAATCCCTCACCCCAGAGAGCTGCATAAAAAGCCTTTTTCTGAAAACTGTCCCTTGTACGTCCTACTTTTCTTTACCTAGCTTCTCAGCCATCTCCTGACAGCCCCAATTGAAAGTTGCCTCTTGGGTCTGATTGCGCTGACACTCCTGGTATAATTAGGGGAGCCACTCACTGACCCATAGCTTCCGTTCCCAGTAGGCCCTGAGTTCTGCTTTTCTTGCATCAGTACCTGCTTCTGGTGATGATTGCCTCCCTTGGAGGCTGACCTTGTCCTCATTTTACCTTCATTAATGCTCTATTGACATAGATGATGGTAGAAACAGCTCATATTTATTGAAAGCTAGAAGTTTATTATGTGCTAGAAGTTATACCAAATATGCTACATGCATTGCCTCATTTAATCCCCACAATACCTCTGTATGGTAGGTTGCCCAGCTTACAGATGAGGAAACTGAGGTTCAGAGAGGTTAAATTGCCCTAAATCACAAGGCTAGGAAAGGACAAAGCTAGAATACAAGCCTAAGTGTGTTTAATGCAATGATTGGTTCTTAATTATATTGTCTCTGCACAGTGTCGTAGAGGAGTAAGACCATAAAAGTAAGTAATATAGAAATAAATGGGTGTACTAAGAGGCAAACAGAAAACTCTGTGAACACCCAGGAAGGGTCCTAATCCCCAAGGGGTTAACAAGGACGGCTCCCAAAGGATTGTAATTCACCAAGCATATGTGGACGTGTGTGCAATGAGCAGAGGCAGGTGGAAGAAGAGGATCGGGAAGACTGAAACCTTAAAGGTGACAGAGGGAGGCACGGAGAGTCTATCAAGAGAAGGCAACGTCAGAGTTTCTTCTCAAAGCAAAAAATGACACGATCTGTTCATTTGCTGGGAGATTCACTCTGAAAGCAATATAGAGAGGAGATTAGAGAGATATAAATCAAGAGTTAAGGTATGTCTACTGCACGGAATGAAAAGATGAGGCGTGAACTAAGATGATGGCTGAGGGAATGGAGGAGGGCAAGGATTTCAGAGAGAGCAGGTATCATCCACTGCACTCAGACCTGATTTAATGTGTGCATGAAAGAGTGGGTAAACGCTGAAATAACTTCGAAGCTTCCAGTCCAGTGCCTGGATGGACGCAAAGTGCTTCTTTTCACTGGAATAGGGAATGAGAAAGAAAAACAGGTGTGGGGGAGGTGAGAGGCAATCATGGCTTTAATTCTGAATATGTTGAGTGTGAAATACCGTAGGTTATGTAAGAGAAGGATTTTCAGCACAGGAAAAAGGAGTTACAGATACAAGACCAAAGAAGTTAAGTACAAACCTTATATTCTGTGAATTGGAATGTCAGTATGAACTTATGGTGTGTTTTCTCTAAAAGAAAAAAAAAGAGCTGTATCCATGGAAAAGGCCTAGAAACAATGGCTAAACTGGTGGCAGCAAAGCAAATCCTATTGATCGGATTTTGGTCTCTAAATACAGTTTCCCCCTAAAAAGAACCAAAGTACCTTGGAAAAATAGCTGGTTCTATGTCTGTGTGAGATGTGTGAGACAATCCTGGAACATCTTTTCATACCAGAAGCAAAGAAACAAATGTGAAGATACTTATACTGGCCCCAAATAGAATAATTGACATATAAATAAAAAAAACAACCTGACAGATTGAACACATCAAATACCTTTAAATCCATACATTTTACTTACATATGTATTTTTCCTGAACGTTTGAAATATATCATAATAATAATGCAAAAAATAAAGTAATTAGCACAATGCCTAGCATGTAAAAGACAAAAATGAGAGCTCTTATTTTTATTATTACATCCTAAAAGTAGCTAGCACCACTCTATAACTCATTTTATTCATGCTTTTATGTTAAGAAGTTCATTTTCAATTGATACTAACTTACTGATTCAAGGGAAGTCATTAAATTACCTTACTTTTCTTGGTCCTCCATTTTCCTGTTCTTAAAATGGGAATGAATGAAAATCAATAATTAATAAACTTTATTTTTCTATGCTTCAAGTTACTTGGAGAAAATCATCATTAAGATGTAATGATTTTTATATGTAACCAATCTTGCCATCAACCACACTGTTCTTGCCTTTTGCTTTTAATACAAAACTGTTTTACTCTACATTTTAAAATGTTTTCATTTTTCTTATAAAAAAGGAGGGGGCATGACACATTACTAATTTTCAGAGACAAGTGCTAGAAGACCATATGAAAAGCATCGTGGGATGAGTTTTATGTTTTGCCCTCTTCTCAGGCTATGCCGATTGGATGTGCCCCACGACTTAGTTCAGTCTCAGAATGTGGCCCTGGATTCATCGGTGGGCTTGGCACAACTTTTGTTTTTCTGATATAGGGTTCATTAATAAGGAATCAAATTCGTAAGATATTTTAGCTGCTAAAAGAGGGAAATAAAAGTGTTTATGTCCTTGTGATTTTTCCCAAAGGGTAAAGGAAGAGGGAGAGTAGAGGGGGGATAGAAGAGTTAAGAGAGTGGAACCTCTGTTTCCTGGAGGCAGGAATCTTAAGATCTGCCTTTCAACTCCAAGATTAAGCTTCGTTCTCATGGGAATTTTGGTTTCCAAATTGGGATGCCTAGGTCCCTTTATATATATATGTATTATATATATATACTTCTAAAACTCTGCTTTTCAATCGGGTTAGTGTTCTATTTTAGTACACTTCTCAAGTACTCTATAATCTAAAGGAGAGACTTAGATACTGAAGCTAAATGAGAGAGGAAACAGTACTTGTTTTCAGATAAAGCAAGAGTCATCAGCCTTCTCGAGAACGTTACATAAGATGGCTCCACAGAGGCTGACCCTATTTCTGATCTCACCTTCTCACTCTTCTGTCTCTGCCCAAATTTATCCCCATGATCGGGTTCTCCTCACTCTGGCCTCTTCATTCACTCACACTTCTATGGGTCTTAACCTTCAAATGTGTGCGCCCATCCTTCCTTTCTTGGGAATACAAAAAGAACAAAATAGGCTTTGCCTTGCGATCTCTTCCGGCCACTGTTCTATCCCTCTCACATTACTGATTCTTGAAACTACTACAACAAACAATACAGACCTGCTGCTTTCATTTTCTTACTGCCTATGAAATCTGGCTTCCTCTTTGAATGTTCCATGTAGAATAAAATTTCGCAGGTGACCAGGTCACCACACCCAGTGGCTCAGACTCTGTCCTAATTCCCCTTGTTTGCTTGGCAGATTTGATCTGTGCACAGCTCACAGTCTTTGTGAACTATTCCTTCTTGGTCTCTTTGACATGGGGGAGTCCTCAATATCTTCAGACGTTTTCAATGATTACCTCTCTATTTCACTGGCTGCTCTATTATCCTTCACCCTTACAATATTCTTTCTAAACATTTTTAGAACTTGGGGGCTCTAAGGAGCTAATATATAATGTCACTTGATTTTACTGCATAATGTTAAACTGATTGAAAAACTAGACACAGGAGAGCTGCAAATGGATATTAACTGTTTCCATAGATCCATGGCCAAAAGTGATGCTATTTTTCTCTGCCTCTTCACTTATCCCAAGTTTAGAGTTTGAAAGAACCTATTTGAGTTAACAAATTGGATTTGTATGGCAGACATATCCACCCAGAACCACTGTCTCCCAGAGAGAGAGGTGAATCATCAGATCTTTCAGCCTTTAAATAGATATAAGATTTACCCGGTGGAAAAACGTGAACCAGTGAATGCCACTGTCACTTCCAGTCAGATAAATCACTGCTCCCACTTGGGGGGAAATGAGTAAGACACATCATGAGTGTCACTCTAGTGCAGGTCCCTCCATAAGGAAATGTGAAGCTATATATACATGCAGTGTGGGATATTCTTTATTCTTATTGTAATCATTGTCTTTATGTAGATACTTCCCACATCTGTGTCTCCGAGCCTGATATATTTCTCAACTTTACAATATCAAATGTACTGGCCCCCGTCCACCCCATATTCCTTTGTTATGGTCAATGGCACCATGATCTTGGCTTAATGTGTCAATTTAGACCTAGGTTATGGCCTTCTTGGTTATATAATTCTTGTTTTGTTTTTCCATTATGAATGTGATATATGTTCTAAAGAAAGTTTTAGAGATAGAGAAAAAGAGAAAGATGATAAAAGAATCTGAGTCTAATTATAATATTACATTTTCACTGTTCTTAAAAATATTTGGTAATATTTTTCCTATGCGATATACTATTGTGTTGTTTCATTATTTACTCTACCATGTTCTGTTGCCGGATATTTGAATTTTTCTATTTCATTATGTTATAAATAATGTGGTTAAACCATAATTTCTTTAGTTTCAATTATTTCCTTGGTATCGATTACAATTTTGTACTTACTGGGTCAAGGAGCTATTTTTATTACCTGATAGCCTTCCCGGGAAGCTATATTACAAATAGTATAAGAGAACGTTTATCTCAGCACATTGTCACTAGCATGGGTTTTTATCATTGCATATATCTTTTGTATTTCAATATATTTTTTGAAGTACGGTGTTGTTTTGATTTGAGTACCTGTAGCTGATGAGGTTTAACATTTTTTGTGTGTATATGTTAACTGAGGGAGGGAGTGTTGGGGAAATTACTGAAAAAAAAGGATGCAATTGAACCCCAAGAGCGAGAAGACTTGTTGATCTGAGGCTTGTTTCTTTCGTTTATTTTATAAACATAAATGGAATGCCAGCCGTGTATCAGGCACTATGCTCTGTGTCAAATTAGCCATAACACAGTGCTTCCCAAATTTGTTGCGTATTGGAATCACCCAGGGGTTATTAAAAAAAACTACCACTGCCTGGCTCCCACCCCCAGACATTCTGATTTAATTGGTATCGGGTGTGACGTGGGCAGCAAGAGTTTTAAATGCTTTCTAGGGATCCCAATGTGCAGCAAAGTTTAGGAACTCTGTCAAAATAAAGGAAAGGGTCACAGAACATGGTCAGGAATGCTCTGAGGAGTATTAAAAAAAGACACGTGAAACCACACACACACAAAGTCACAATGTTTTGAGCGTCTGGCAGACTTCCTCTTCACTGGGTTACCCTACTCACTGGCTTCAGGCAGTCCTGCTTGGATGACTTCAAAAGGATAAGACTAACCATTGGGCATAGCCAGGCACTGATGATACACCAAATAGCTATTGACTATCTCAGTCTGAATCTTAGTTTTCCTTTCAGAGGGTTGGGAGCTGCAGATGCATCAACTGTGACATACTCACCATCACCTGTGAAAAACTCAAGCCTTTACCCACTGTGCTTGGTAGAAGACATTCGTGTAATGTTGTGAATATACTTAATATTTTGATTTTTGTGAATTATGTTATTTTAAAATAGTGTGTACTTCCTTATTTCCTATCTGAATTGCTCATTATAGAGTATCTCTCTCCTGGCAAATATATGTAAAGTCTGTACAAAGTTTTTTATCCACTCTTTTGATTTAGTTATCAGAGCATACAACATCTGCTAAAACTGGAACCCACAGTCAGAAATTCTTTTTACATTGCACTCTCAGTATGCACATCATTAGTACAATTCAGATGGAAATTCTGTCGAGATGCAATATTGCTAACAGATTGTACTTCCTCAGAAAATTTGACCCCCAAATTTGATTTATTTAACATATTGGCATTTTAATGGATTTTTATCTGAAAGGGTAATCTCATCAAGATGGGCTGCTGTGGTTTTACTGAGTAATTCACAATTTTCAGCTCATTTATATGTGTTTATCAATGCACAGTATGAATATTTGCAGAACGCGCAGGCACATATGGATTATGTCTACTTGAAATGCATGTTTAAAAAATTTGAAAGACAACATTTGATATTTTGTTACCTTGCAGATGTTAATTCTCCAGTTTAATACATTCCATTGAGTTAGTCTCCTAGTTTCAAGGTTAATAATAACTAAAGCTTCTGTGGAACCCTACAATTTATAGTACTTTTTTCACATACATTAACTCATTTAATAACATGCCCAAAGTCTTGGAAAAGCTGGATAACCATTTGAAGCTCCTGAAGAGCCACTTACAGGGCCAGTTCCTCCCATCCCACTCCCCAGCCTGTCATTAACTTATCCAAACCTGACTAAGCTGTTAGATTTAGGTATGGCAAGTGGACATGGGCAGCGGATGTGGCTAGAGGATGACCCGTCACCTGATGAGACCAGATTAAATTCTGGCACTCCTGCCTTCCACTAGCCCCAGCCTCCTTCCAAACCCCATTTTCCAGGCTCTTTTGGCACATATGTGCTTTTCCCGATGTATCTCTCCTAGTTCTCTAGTTCTCCACAGGGATTGGTATGTTGTCCCCTAATCACTGGGACAGAGTAACTATTTCTGCCACCAGCTGTCATGGGAAAGAGCTCTAGCAGAAGGACCTTATCTACATTCTCCCCAACTAGTGGATGGGATGTTCAGCTTCGTACACTGAATTCTTGTCTGGTATGTTCACAATATTCTTTAGGGTTAAAAATATGTAAATACCAATTCTAAAAGGCTGTCGAAAGTACATATCAGTCTCCATTATGCCTCAGCACAATATTTTACCATCTTTCAAATACAGATAAGTCAGAATTTATACTTTCCCATATGAGACTACGAACTTTCACCAAGTATGTCACCTTCATGTGTAAGAAAAAAACTATAAAAAATATCTAAAGTCTTATTAGTATAGTAATGTTTTTTCCTACAATTTCCACCCTTTAAATATTTCCTTTTTAATTTTTCATTGATCTTTTGGTGTTCAATTCTATGAATAACAACACATGTATAGTTCAAATAATTGCCACAACAATAGGGGTTCGGACAGCTCCGTCACCCCAAAGAACTCCTTTGTCACACCACACCCCCATTCCTAGCCTCTGTCAACCCTTGATCTGTTCTCTGTCACTGTAGATGTGTCATTCAAGAATGACATATATATGAATTCCTACAGTGTGTAACCATTTGAGACTAGCTTCTTTCACTCAGCATAATGCCTTCGAAATTCATTCAAGTTATAGAATTTTATTCCTTTTTATTATTGAGTAGTATCCTCTAATATGGATATACCATAGCTTGTTTATCTATTTAAATATATATTTAAATATATTTTAATATGTTGTACCAATTATATGTTGTACCAATTTAATATGTACAGCACATTAAAAATTATCAATATGATGCAATAGAAATTTATTGGGATCCAGCCAGCTCTAGATTCAAACATCAGTTCTGCTACTTATTAATTGTAGACAAGTGAGAAAATTTCTCTGATATTCAGATTTGGAAATGTGGGAGTTAATGGTACTTATTTCATAGGATTCTAAAAATAATTAAATAAGAATAAAGCATGAAAAGTGCTTGGAACATAGTAAATAGTCAATGTGTCTGTCTTTCTTTCATCTGCCACCAAGTTAGGGTGGCATGGTATATATTTTGAGAAATTTTTATCCTCTTTATATTTTTCGTTTTGTTAGCCGATGTTAGCAGATGGAAAATAATTCATTGTTCTATGAAAAGTACAGATCTTTGCGGAGTGTAAATTCTTAATAAATACATTTCTAAGCAAGTGCAAAACACTAATTTGCATGCTTTTCTAATACAAGGTTATTTCATGGTGTGAGTTCCTAAAGACCAGAAATTTGGTAAATTTGTTTTGAGCAGCACCAGAAGAATTGGGGGGCCATGTAACCTGATGACAAAGCTCCTTGTCATGCAGTCATAGCTGGCTGGAGAGAAGGAGGCAATACAAAGGAGGCTTGGGTAATTCACACAGCATTGGTAGGTCCTCTGACGGGCTGATTTCAAAGCATCCTTATCTCACTTGATACTGGACTCCATTACTTGTCAGTAATTGATTTGTTGTAATTTCTGGAGCATAGCATCTGGCTTCTTTATCAGTATGAGCAAGAAGCAGCAATTAAATTTCTGACCCAAAGATAAAAAATGTGTATGCTTAGCCCAAACTCCCCATATTTTATTCATTTTATACTTCTGGTTGCAAAACTGAGTCAGAGCATCCTTCAGATACCAACATTTATAGTCTGAAAATCATATTGAGGAGGGTTTTAGTACAGTTGTACTACCAAGTAAATCGTTAAAGTTATGTGCCACCAATTCAGTTTTAATTCATGCTTTCTGACTTACAATCAGTTCAACTGGAAATCTATCAGATTGGGAGGCACAGACATCATTAAAAATGAGTAAATATAATTTATTTTCTAATTTCTAATTTATGAGATAATAACCTGGATTTTCAGCAATAAAGTATATTCGCATAAATTGATCCTTTGAAGTTGCCAGTAATCAACTGTTTTCCCCTCTTAGAAATGGCAATTTCATATAGTTCAACCTAACAAGATATTCTAATATATTGAATTTGCAAGAGCAATGGATATTACAAACAGAATTATATTCTCTCCCCTCCTCCCAAAATATTTCATACGTTGAAGCTTTAACTTCTAATGTTTAAGCCACCCACTTTATGGTATTTTGTTATGGTCGCCCAGGCAGACTGATATAGGTGCCAATCCCCAATTCTCTTCCACTCCTAGTTCGGTAGCTAAGCTAGGTCATCAAGGGTTAAAGGGATGTAGGGGCATTTACTCCTCAAGTCTCATTTCCAGGTCCACTAAACACCAACATAAGAACTCTGCACGGTTCCAGAGCGCTTCTATTTTATGTTGCTGTAGAACTGCAGATAGGTATCTTGATTAGAAAACTGATTTACTCAAATTGGACTCTTCACACCCTGGAAGCCTCAATTAAGTGAAGAGGTTTTAGTGGTACTGTTTCTACACGCTACCTTTTGGAAGAGAGACACACTAAGGCTGATACTGTTGAATCGCTTCAGTAAACTGGGGTAGTTGTGAAGGCCAGAGATATGTGAATAAATTCTCTCCCCCTCTTTGTAGTATATAGTAGTCACAACAAATAGTGTTGTTTCAAGAAAACAAAAACGAAGTTCAGGAATTTTTTCACAAAATGTTCAGGGGTTACCCTACTATCAGTAATTCTAAAAATCAATCTCCTATATCTTGTATTACTACAGTAATGAACAGTAAGGGCTGAGTTGCAAAATAATGACCCTATGTCAGGTCACCGAAGAAAAATGCAGTATATTCAACATACTTTGATTACTAATTTAAGAGTTCTGACAAAAAATGTGGAGAGTTTCTATTAATAAAAGCCGTAGTTTCCCAGGATACCCTATTTTATGAGACTTTTATGAAGTTAATGAAGGTTTTACTATTCTTGTTCTTCTATTTTTATTGGAGATCTATACGAGCCAAAAAGAAGTACTAAAGCAAGTCGTCAGTGAGTGTAAAACAAACTAAAACATTTTATTCTTATCTATTACATTAAATTGAAGACATCATTACACACAGAAGCATTAATTATAAACAGGATATGATTGATAAAATAAAATATTATTTTATTTTATTAATCATACCCAATTTAATAAAAAAAGAGCGATGACCAGAAGAGTAAACAAAACAATATGCAGCGATATGTTTTTCTTCCCTTAACTTCATTTCAAAGTGGCACAATAGATATTTATATTTAAGGGTAATGTTTTCCAGTACTTAATTTCTTCCAATTCAGCAATTAAGACATTATTTTCTTTCTTTGACCCAAAATTATTTTCCTTGCTTATATTTATAAACTCTTATGGGGAAAAGCCCAGCAATGTAATAATTCAATTATGTATGATAAAATTTAGGCAGGGAAATCAACCCAGAAGATTTTCTGCCCTCACTAAAAAAATAACATTGTGAAAATCATCTGATTCTAACCTAATAGTTGATAATGATCTATCTATGAACATAAGAGGCCACTTTGAGTGTCTAGTTTCTGCTATATCATTATTCCAATCATTACCTAGTACACTGAAGGACAACCAAACAAATGCTGATTTGCATTCACAATCTATATCATTAACAAAGGACCTGCAGCTGTCTTCAGCATAGTTTGCCCCACGCGTAGCACTGCTAAAGAAATTGTTTCTCAAAAGTGTTAGCAGGATTTGTGATTTTGTTTAGTATGATCCTCATTTATCATAGCACAAATGACAACTTTCAGGTGTCTTCAAATAACATGAGATTACAAAGACAGTTCAGCAGGATTTTATGCAGGCCCATTTCCAAATGGATCAATGAAAGTTTTGCTGATCCAGCAGTGGCAGAATTAATTATAGCAGTGTGGTGAAGAGTATCAATAACTATAAAGGTCATTTATTGTCATCAATGGTTTAGGCTCTGTATTATGTCTTGGTGAAGTAGGCAACATTATCCTCATTTTAGGATACTGTAGGAACTGAGAAATTAAAAAGACTTGGCCAAGGTCCTTAATAATGAAGCTACAGAGCAATGATTTGAACTCAGTTCTATTGAGTCCCAGTCCTAAGGCTTAGTCGTCACACTTCACTGATACACTCCTATGTCCTTTTCCTTAATTATTGTTTAAAGTTACTCTCAGGAAATGTGCATATTTTGAAACGTCCCCTGATGTTATGGTCCATGGATTTGTACTAACGAAACAATGTGGTTTTTAAAAATGATGGTGACATATGGTAAGCAATTTAATATTCATAGACATGGAAACAGACCAGGCAGAGATTAATCTTAATTTTTGTCAGTTGGAACTCAGTGTTGGGGAGAAAATCGAGAACCCACTTATATTAGGTATTCACTCCTCTTAATTATAATTTTTAATGCAGATGTGCCCAATGCCTTAATGTTTATGAAACATTTTAGAAATATAAGCCTTTCAATAAATCTTTGTAAAGATTTATTAACCCAATTTCATAGATGAGCAAACTGAGAGTCGGAGAGGCTAAGTGATTGCCATGGTCACACGGTAAATATTATCAGCATGTTTCAATTAACTTTTGCTCACTTAATAATTTATTTTTTTTAATATGAGTGTTCACTTGATAATGTATTAATTAAATTGTTCTATTCTTTCCCAGCCTTAATGTTTTATAAACTTTGGCTCTTTTACTTAGTCTAGCAATTTCATGCCTGTACCTTCAGTGAACTATAACTAGGTTCTCTAATAAAATATGTGCTTTGTTTATGATAACTCTTCTAAAAAGTTTGAAAACTTAAAATACTAGAAATGTAGAATAGAATAATTTATAATATAGTCACAGAGTATGGCACTTTAAAGACATCTTAGTGGTTCTGGTTGAAGATAAGTACCACTTGTCCAGGTCAGAAGCATCTGGCCTTTGAGATAAATATCTTATTACAGCTGAACCTCAAAGACAGACGTACAAATTACTATACTAGCTGTTTTTCTTCCTGTTTTCTTGAGAAAACAGCTACCTCCTAAATCAGGCACTGAAGATCATTCTGTGAGGTTGTAGTACGCTATGACGTCAGCAATAAGTCAAGGTGTAATCCCAAATGTTCTGTGCTCTCTTTAGTTTGTTTTTGAGGATGCCGTATCTTAGAATTTATATGAATGTGTTTAAACATGACATTTCTTGAGTTAACCAGTCCTATGTCTTATTTCTCATTCAAGTATCAGGAGTGATCTCTATGTCAAATTGTTTGGGAACTAGTAAACTAGTATATTTGTTCATTCTCTAGATCCAATTCAATAAAGATGTGTTAAGATATCGTCTTATATAGCTCAATAATTATTGGAATGAATTACCAGATGCCCTCACTTATTTTGAATAAGCAATTTCCTGGCCTTAAAAAAATCTCTTTCCAAATCTATTTCCATGAGATCTTCTACCGATCTATATGTTAATATTTAAAGTTTCTCGTTAGTACAAAGTCATGTAACTTTTCACACTCGTGAATCTCTATAAACATCTCTAGCTCAGGTTTAGCATTATGAATATAGCTTGCTGTTGTTTTTAAAAGGAGGATTCTATTCTGTTGGAGAGGCTTCCCTAGTTTGTCTTACGTAAAGCCTTCTGAAGCCTCCTTCCCCACCTTCTCAGCTATGCATTGAAAATAATATTATTTTTCTGTTTTTGCACATGGAATGAGAAAATTTCAGGAAAATGCCTGGGTTTACCTGAAACACATGAGTTACCTGAAACACATGGAAACCAATGTTTACAATTCTGTATCTTCTTCAGTAGTTGCAAATGCTCAGGCATCTTTGCCAAAAACATCCTGTCTATAAACTAATGGGTCTTGGCAGAAAATTTCAGTCTGGCTCTCTCCATATTTGCATATGTACAACTCAATAGGTAATAATCTTGAGGAGCCAGGTACAGCTCCTGTTCCCTTCTCACAGGCTCCTTAGGTGTTGTAAGTTAAGGAAGAAAAATGTATTCATTTATCTAGCCATTCACAAATATTCAATGCTTGGCTTCCTAAGGACTGCTCAATTGGTCTTCGCACTTCCTACCAAGGTCCCCTCCACCTTGACTTTTTGTACCTTGTCTGTCTGTGGAAGAAAAGTTATAAACCATATAGACCAGGCTGCTCTAGAATCTTACTAGTTCTTATACATAAATATAAGGGTGGGGAGATGGTAGACATTGGAATTAATCAATAATTCCCCCAAGATTGGACTCACTATTTATCATGGTGCATGTTTTATGGATGGAGAAACATAGTGGGATGGAGTAGTTGTTAAGCCATGCACATAAAAATATAATACAAATTACTGAAAGAGCTATAAGTGCCACATTTTTAACCTAGATTATCTACCTTGGTTGGAGCTGAGATGGAGAGTTTGAAAGATAGGACAGTGTTTTGTCAAGAAAGACTGACTGCTATAATACATTCGGAAGCACAATGATATACCTAAAAATTAAATTAAATTAAGAATTTTGGCAGATTTCTAAAGGATTAAATATAAGTAGTGACGTTTTTAATCTAAAAACAGAAAGTTAAACTAAAGATTGAGGCAGGCTACCAAAGGATTCTTTGAAGTTGAAAATGTGTATTTTAAAAAAGAATTAGTTTAAATGATTTATAAGAAAATAAAACGAAGAAACACACTATTAAATACTTTTTTTATGCCAGGTACTTTAAATATTCTCACTTAATTGTCAAAATAAGCCCATACATAAGAAAAATTAGTTCATTTCGTCCCCATAGTAGCTCAGGCTCAGGAAGATAAAGTAACCAGCCCACAGGCACATAGTCCATGCTCTTTGATTCACCTCCAACCATTCGTCTGAATAACCAGTCTGCTCAAATATTCGCAGAAGTTTAATTTACTGTTGGTGTTGTTATAACATGAGCTAAGAATCAGTATTAACTTTCCATTTCAGCAATGGATCTTTGGTCAATCATGGATCAGTCAACAACATTGTTTGACCATCTAATACAACAAATCATGGAGATATTGAGAATTCTGAAGTAAAATAATACCTTATTCCTGTGATGGATAGCATCTGAAAGAGAAGACAGAATGTGCATAAAACTACAGAAAAATGTATATACCTACAGAAATATGGATACATCCAGCATCATTTTGTAAGCAATAAAACAAGAAGAAAGTGATTGATGATGGATGCTAGAATGACCTGAGTTAGGCTATATATATTTATGTCTAGAAGTTGAATTTTGTAGAATTTAAACACACAAAAAATGTTTATTATGTGCAGACATAATTAAACGAGCATGATTAACCCTCATATCAACCTTTGAAGTAGGTACTCGTATTATCCCAATTTTACTAGTGATGAAACTAAAACAAAAAGAAGTCAAGCATCTTGCCCAGTTTTGCAGAGCTGGTAGGTGGCAGAGCTGGGATGTGAACTGAGGCAGTACCAGAGTCACTTGCTTTCACTTTCAACGTCAGAGTGCCATGTAAGTAAGTATGCTGAGTATGTTTATCTGGGGACATAAAGATTGTGATTCCCTAACTCTTGACACCAATTTTATATGTGAGAACACTTCTCTGTTTTTCTTAGACGAGTAAGTTCATTGATGTATTCAACAGATCCTTACTGAATGCCTACAATGTGCCGTACAGTGCTCCCACCGGGGACAGAGTGGTGAACAGGACAGACAAGGATCTTGCTTTGTTACATGCACAGTACTAGGCACTCAGTACACATTAATAATGCATTACGATACATTTTAATTTAAAAAATAATGCATGTTTTCGTTACATTGAATAAATCACCTACATTAGACTCTTTGTAATCCAAAGGTATCCTTAAGAAATACATAGAAATGAACATCTTTCTTCTATAAACTCTATTACATAGAAAGATTTGGGAGAATCCTATTTAGAAGTGGAAAAATAATTAAAAACTCTTATAGCCTTAGAACGATTTTCTGAATGAGCATTAAACCATGTACCTTTGTAGTAGTCATACCATGCATACGGTTTAATATTGCCATAATATGGTAAGCCACTCTTGTCCATTTAAGAACAGTTTACCCCTACTGCCCCAAATTACTTATTACTTATGTCCTTTGGCGTCATCTATCCTGTAAACACTAACTAATTAGATATTAAATGTTTGTGATGATGTGGAGGGTAAGGTGTTTTACACTGAGGAAATGCCACTGCCATTAATATCCCAACCCCCAAATACTGATCATTTGCCAAATTTAAACTTCCATTTTAGTCTAACGATGTTGCCTTTTCCTGGTGACAAAGGCCCATCTCTAAAAATCATCAAGCTACAACCTATTAAAATGAACATTCCAGAAACCTGTTCCGTGATTCTCACGTTTTAAGAAGGGCAGGACTCTAGGAATGTTTCCATCCTCTTGTCTCATATACATGCTTCCTTACCTGCTCTCTGAAGTGGAGGATAGGGGCAGTGTTAGGCTGTGGGGAGCCCCCCCAACCCAAGTCTGCTGCTTAAACTTGTCATGCAGGGCAGGGACCCACATGGTATCACGAAGCGGGCTCTGTACATATCTGCAGTTCCATAGCTACTTTCATGCCCACGCACATGCGTGTATGCCCATGCGGGGGGTGCGTTTTGTGTGCATGCAGTGTGCTACCCGCGTTGTCCCCCTCTCCGTTGTTCACCTGACCCCTGGGGAATCCTGGCTGTTCCGGGGACTCGGGGAATAGCGACATGAGGCAAATAGCCTGTTTTCCCCTGGTGGCTGCCACTGCTGGGTCCCCGAAATCTGCAGTGTCTCGTATCACAAGCAGCTAATAATGGGAGACAGAAGATGAGCAAGAGAATACAGGAACGACGAAGGGGCCGTTGTACAAGAGATGGTGCTTCGGAAGCTACCGAGCTGTGATTTCTCGGTTTTTACATAGGAAGCCCTGGGAAGCCGGAGGGGAGGCAAAGAAACTCCGAACCTAAAATCCTCTGAGATTATTTTTCTAACTGCGCCTGGAAGCCACCACCTGGCGTGTGTCCTGCGCGGGGTTAAGGAATCCGAGAGCGCCGGCTGAAGCTCGCCGCACCGCCGCTGCCACTTCGCGCTTTGGTGGCGTTAGCGCTCGGAAGACGCGTCCACGCACCATTTTTCCAGGCGTTGTTCGGGTTTCTTAAACCACCCAGCTGCTGTCTCAGAAGGGAGTTTCTAGAAGCTCCTTTTCTACTGCTTCCCCTCCCCCCTTTTTGGTTTTTACCCCCGCGAGGAGCTTCTCTAGCTCTACTGCGTCCGCCCTCGGAGGGGTACAGGTGCCTCTGTCCGGGGTGCTGCCGCCGTGTCCGCCCACATCGCCTCCTCCGGGCGGGCCTAGGGGCTTGACCCGGTGCTGCTGCATCGCGGATGCTCTGGCGCCCGGGCGCTGCGGCCACTGCTGGTCGCCCGGGACTCCCCGCCCTCCCGCGCGACCCCGCGCCCGGGCGGGCGGCGCTTGCGGAGGGCAGGGGGCGGGGAGGGGATTGGGGGCTCGTCCAGGGGTAGCCGCCTCCGCTGCCGCCTGACGGTGCCTCGAAACCCGGACCTGCCTCCGCCTAGTCCTCCGGCGGCTCCATCCCGCCTCCCGCCGCCCCCGCCGCCGCGCCCCCGGCGGCTGCCTCGGCGGACCCGGGAGGCGTGCATGCCCCCGCTGCCCGCGGCGCTCACCAGCAGCATGCTCTATTTCCAGATGGTGATCATGGCAGGGACGGTGATGCTGGCGTACTACTTCGAGTACACGGACACGTTCACTGTGAACGTGCAGGGCTTCTTCTGCCACGACAGCGCCTACCGCAAGCCCTACCCGGGCCCGGAGGACAGCAGCGCCGTACCCCCGGTGCTCCTCTACTCGCTGGCCGCAGGGGTCCCAGTGCTCGTGGTAAGCCCGGGGGTGCTCGCTCGCGCCCCCGTCTCCCTTCTTTCGCCCTTCGCCTTGGGGGTTGAGGCCCCGCGGAGGATCGGGGCGCGGCAGCCTTTGCCTTCTAAGTTCCTCCAAGTTGCGTGCAGCCCCTTCCCCAGAGGACATTCTTCCAGGGCGCGTCAGGGTGGGTGCGAAGGAAGCCCCGGTCTCTTCCCACACGCCACCCCCGCAAGCCCTGTGGTGGCTGCAGTCTTGGGTGATGGAGCGGGGGATGGGAGGGAAGGGGGCTGTGGGAGGTAATGGGCGAGGGTCGGGGCTGGGGTGGAGGTGAGCCACTGGGATGAATTTTGACTACATCTACTCGGTGGCCTTGCTCTCGGATTGCGACGGGAAGATGAGCAGCCGCGGGGTCGGCCAGAGAGAGAGAGAGAGAAGAGATCAATTGCTGGGGTGTGGAAGAGACTCCTGCTCCCGGCGCCTTGTGCCTATTTTACCATTTACCACCCCCTTTCCCCTTCAGGTGAAAGTGCCAGTGGAACTTAGCTGACCAGGGAACAAATCTCTGAAAAAGAATATGAGAACTTCTAAATGAAGAGGCTCCACAGCAGTGCTAGCTGAAAAGCAGGAGCTGTGCCTAAATTCCAAGATTTATTTAAAGGCTGCTCCACTCCCGGGGCAGCTTAAGTCCTTTTCTCTTAGAGCCTCGCTGAGAACGCCTTTTGGGTGTATGGGCTGGATGTGTGTGTGTGTGTGTGT